>NW_026294525.1:20661096-20883596 GCF_007827085.1 Peromyscus californicus insignis | reverse complement strand
GACACTACCATGTACTCGGATTTCTTCCCATTTTAGGTGGCTTCAGGACCTTGTGGCATCTTGGACCTCATGGTAGGTGGAAGCTGAACTGAGAAGCTATTTATTGAGGTCATACTTGATGTCTTTTGTACCTGAAGGTGTTGCTAGCTGTCTGAAAGAAAGGCTGGTTTCCACAGGTTGCCCCCAGGATGCTAAAAGCATTGTTAAACAATAGCGCAGGACCAGAGGTAGAATGTGATGTAAGCATAGCCTAAGAGACACACCAGAAATATCAGCATCCTGGAGGAGAGATGAGGGGTGAAGCAAGAAGCTAGTCTGAGGGACATTCTCCTGATATTTATATATTTTATATAGATGTAATCCTTACTGACATCTAGTTAAGACATTATCTGTAAGGAATACACTTGTGGACACATACAGTTACTTAAAGATCACCTATGAAAATCTTAAAGTATTATTTGTAAGATTCCTGCATATTTGTAGAACACTGCATAACAGTTCTGTACAGTCTAGTGCTTTTGTGAGTGGAACCACATATTCCATCCCCCCTATATATAACATGTATTATATATAATATAAGGCATATATATATATATATATATATATATATATATATATATATATTACTTTTCATCTTAGCGCATCTAAGAAATTGTCTGGAAATAGTTTGGGGGTTCCAGATGAACTGCCGTGCAAAATAACCTTCAACACAGCAAATCTCCAGTGACAGAAAGGCTCCAATATTCATTAATATGCCAATACTAGGATGTCATTATTACACAACTGTAACTTACTGCAACATGGCCTAAGAATAAATATAAATGTGAATTGATTTTTCATGTGCATTAATGCCATCTTAATGCTGCACACTGTTATCTGGACTTGTTAATTATGTGATAATCCAGATACAATGGGAGAGAATTTTCTAGCAAAAGCCAGACATCTAATATAAAGAGAATTTTGGCAAGAAAGAACTTAGCACAAATAAACTATACAGTGTGAGGATTGAAATCAGAAAAGGAGTAATAACAACTATAGATGCAACAAAACAAAAAAGAATGTGAGCAGACAATATCAGTGGAGAAGGTAAAGAGATTGATAAACTTTCAAACTAGAAACAAAAACAAGGAAGAAGAAGAAAGAGGATAGCAAAGAAAAATATGATTTTTTATGTCACCCATATTTGTAGGAATTTCAACAACTTCTGGGCAGAAATTAGTTGACATTGATAAGTACCACATTCGTGCTGGTGAATTTCCTTCATCACTATTTAATCAAAGAAAATTGTTTCTCCCCAAGCCATGCAAATAATATTTGCAAAAGAATTTAACCAAACATATACTGGGCAATAGAAATGGTTTTCAAGTTGTTATAATAGAAGTGAAAAGGAACAATATTGATATTGCTGTGAGAGCCTATTTTATTCAAAATGGGAGGACTTGTGGACAAGAAGGTGTGTGTTCTGGGGAAATCGCTCAGCTGGTAATGTCCTTGCCTTGCAAGCTTAAGGGCCTGAGTTCCGTTCTCATTACCAACATAAAAGATCAGGCATGATGGTGCCTACTTGTAACCCAATCAAGAAGGTGGAGACCAGTGGATCCCTGGGGCTCACTGGCTTACCAGCCTAGTGATTAGTGAGCCCCAGGTCCCTATGAAAGACCCTGTATCATAGAACATGGTTGTGAGCAACTGAAGAAGACTGACACCCCCCCCCCCCACAAACACACACATGTGCTTTTTCACACATGTGGTGCTTGTCCTCATCAGAGACTGATTGGATTTCACAATGGCCTCAAAACAGGAGGTCTGCACACACACACACACACACACACACACACACACACACAGAGTATACATGTCAGTAGAATAAAAATGTTTTTTTTTTAATCATATGCTTTGAAGAACAGAAAAGAGAAACCAGTAGGATCTTTTTCACCAAAGTTTAGTATTTTTTAAGGATTTAAAATGGAAGTTATATGCCTGCAGATTTTGTAAATGAAAGAGATTTGTTCTTCAGAGAGCACAATGAGAAATGATATTCTTTAAAAAAATGATAATGATTCAAGTCATGAGAATTAATGACTAGATCATTGAATTTGATTTATTTTTATACGACCCCCTTGGAGAAAATGTGAAAATGAAAAAAATAAATGTAACTCAATATTGCAAACAATCGACCAGAATGAAATGGTGAGAAAGACATAAAACTGTGGCCTTAAACCAAGTAAACTGGACCCAGGAGCCGCTGGTTTACTGCCGTGTCAACATCAGATGTAATTAGCTGAAACCCCACTGAATGACTTTTCATTACTTTTAAGCTAAAAATTCTCTCTGTATGAAAGTAATAAATAGCAGTAATGAATATGTTCTTAGACTGCTTAATAATCCAATTAATGAAGATAAGTGACTCGTGGATACATTGAAAAAAAGACTTGAATTTTTTGCTGTTCTGATATAGAATAGTGACTTTGATGATCAAGTGAGACGTACCTTTTACGAAGCACAAAGAAGACATCGATGGCAACCTGGTCAACAGGGGGAGTCACATATTAGAATGAAGGTTGACTCCCACGGGAGGCCTGCCCCTTTCTGAATGGAGGAGGAGGAGTGGATGGGGGTGGTGGACTGGAGGCTGGGGGAGGGAACGGGAAGAGAAGAGGGAGAGGAAACTGTGGTTTGTATGTAAAATAAATGAAAACATTTGATAAAAGAAAAAAGAAAGTTGGCCACATTATTTTGGGGCTAGAAAGGTTGCTCTTTCAGAGGACTTGGGTTTGGTTCCCAGCACCCATGTCAGATGGCCCACAACCACCTGCAATTCCCATGCCAGGGGAACTGGCACTGTCCTTTGGTCTTTTTGGGTACCCACACATAAGTGGCGTACACTTACACAGATACACATACATACGCATATAAAAACTTTAAAATGTTGATTACTCCAAAGGGAAACTTGTAGTGACTTGAAATTTTGAAAATTGATAGAAATTTTTCTGAACTTGAGAATTCTGAAAAGTTAAATGATTTTACCAAAAGGGGTTGTAAGGATAAAGAGACCTTTCTACACTTTCAGTAATAACTAATGACAGTTGTATACCAAAGCTCTATTTTATTTTGCCACGACAGAATAAAGTCTTGGGTATCTACAGCCATGGAAAACACAGTTTTCATGCAAAGAATTGTGTGAAGAACACGCAGTTGAAACCACGCAGTTAGGGTCAGTTGAGAAATAAACGCTATGGATGTGACTTGGTGTTGTTTTAAAATGCCTTCAAAAGTTAGTTTATTATAATGTAATTTTTCCTTCTGAATGAACTTCCCCCATCTAATTTGTATTTATTTATCTGCATTTTTTTCTTTGAAGAAAGAAACCCCGCAGAGAGTCGAAGCTTCATACTTATGAAAACCTTGACTTGTCTCTGTCCCTATCTTTGGCTTCTTTCTAGATCAGGAGTTCTCTATTTCTCCTGTTCGGATTTCTCTCTTCCCGCCAGGAACAGGTTGTGATCTGCAACACTGGTGAGGAGGAGGCCAAAAGCCAGCTCCTGCGTCAGGACACAGTGGTGCTGCTCATCTGTAGGAGAACCAGCCTAATTCAAGTCTTTGCCTCTGTGAACTGGAGTTGCTACATAGCCCGAGAGTTCATCAGTTCTTCCTGGTGCCCTCCCTTGTATCTCTCTTGCTTTGAGGTCATTGTTAAATTAGTGTTCAGGGAACACAGGCACCAAAAACCCACTGCAGTTGAAGAGTTTCCTGGGACAGGTTTTAAGTGGCTAACAGGTAGGTAGCATATACCGTATTGATATCTAGACATAGGGATGGTTCATATGATGGGCAGTATGACGCAGAACATTGCAATATTCACAGTTTAAAATTTGTGAATTATTGCCTGGCCATGGTGGTGCATGCTTTTAATCCCAGTACTCGGGAGGCAGAGTCAGGTGGATCTCTGTGAGTTCAAGGCCAGCCTTGTCTATAGAGCGAGATCCAGGATAGGTACCAAAACTACACAGAGAAACCCTGTCTTGAAAAACAAACAAACAAACAAACAACAACAACAAAAACCCCAAAAGCCCCAAACAAACAAAAAAGAAGAAAAAAATGTGAACTATTAACTTCTGGATGTTTTCATTTAATGTTTTAAAAAGTTAAATTTATATATATATATATATATGGATATTTTGCCTCCATACATGTATGTGCACCACATGTGTGCCTGTTGGATCCATTGGAACAAGTTATGAGTTGTTGTGAGCCACCATGTGGCTGAGCCATCTCTTTAGCCCTAGTATTTTTGAATGTGGATAACAAAGCTATGGGAAACAGAACTGTGGATAAGACAGAATTAGTGCATTGACATAGTTCTCTCTCCAAGCCCTACAGACCAGAAGTATCTTCTGAGTGTAAGGGAGGGAGTGGAAAATACCCAGAGATCACAACAAATATCATATTTTTACCTGTCCACCAGTCAGCCTTATACAACATCTTACTAACTAACATGGCTGCTCTGCCATGGTACCACCCACTTCATCAGAGCTATCTCAAAGCCAAAACTGAAGCCACAAGTGAAAATCTCACTCAGCCATGTGCCTCTCACGTCTTTGATTTTTGGACCCTGCTCTGCCTGAACAGCCCTGTACATAGATGTCAGTTTCAAAGGTCTTGAAGTTCCAAGGGGATCTTAGGCTATGTGCTAAGATTGGAGAAGGGGGCTCTGGAGATCCCTTGAAAAGGTGTGCCTTTGGTACCTCCTACACTGAGCCCTGAGACTGAACCTTCTGAAGCATGCTGTGAGTGTTTGAAAAAAATTGGGAAGTCATTAGCCTTAAGGAATTTTGAAGTCGTGACTGTGAGACTCTGGAGGACCTAGCTTGCACTGTTCCTTTTCTGGCTCATGGCTGCTAGCCCCCAGCCTGCATTCTTTCCTCCAGACAGAGGGATCTGTAGACATCTCTTTGCGCATGCGAGTTGCCTACTAGACGTTCTCTGTCACATACTCTTTCCTCCCTCCAGTCCTCCCTCCTCCTGGAGAGACAGACTCCTTTGTTACATGCCTGCTGCAAACCCTTCAGCCCAGAATCCCACTCTGCTTTCCTCCTGACCCTCGGCAAGGCCTTGCACGACCTCCTCATTGCGGCTTTAGCACCAGACTCCGACACGGTCTCATGATAGTCTGTCCAGTTTCCTCATAGCCAGTTTTCAGCAGTGTTTGTCTTGTTCGTCTGGCATCTCGGGGACTTATCTCAGGAAATGGTATACAGAAGGTACACGACAATAAAAGAATGAAGAAAAAGAAAACTTAGGCCGACCAAACTAAATCAGTCAAGTTCATGAGAGACACACTGAAATGACATTTTCTGAGTCGCCTCTCTTCTAGCTGTGTGTGAGCTCAGAGTGAACTGCCAGCTGTACTCCGCCGTATTCCTCCAGGGCCGCACTCTGTGCTACCCTAGTGAGCTGCCCTAAGCTGTCCCTGCCACAGTCTATTTAGCAGGCTGTGTGTGTGTGTGTGTGTGTGTGTGTGTGTGTGTGTGTGTGTGTGTGTCTGTGCCATGTCCTCGCCCCACCCCTCCATGCTTTGCAAAGAGGAGGCATTGGCCCACTTCTTTCTCCAGCACTAACTCTACCATGGGCAATCTACCCTCTTTCGTTATCAGACATATTAGGAAAACCCTCTTCATCATACTTGTTACATTTCTGAGGTAACACTCTCAAACCAACTCATGGTTTAAGGATCACATAAAGATAACATTTTTTTTTTTATCCAGAAAAAGAGGTTGATTTCAAAATATTTAAAACATTGAGCACAGCCTGTGGGGAGATGGAGATACAGATGTGATCAGGACAAATGTGTCCCTAACATCATCCAGCTGTGGAAACAGAGTTAAAAAAACAAAACAAAACACAAGACTCCAGCCTTAAGATGGTTCAACAAATGACGATTTGACTTTACAAAGGGACGCGAGAGGCACACATCCAGTGTTTTCTGTATATGACTTCACAGTGTGGCCTGTGATTCTATCTTTCTCCCTGCTCCTTTCAGGCTTCCATTCCCTTCCTCCTCTTTTCCCTCTCTCTCTTCTCTCCCTGCCCTAGTGGCCATGAGCTGCAGCTCTCAGAACCCAGTCCATGACTGGACCCGGAGGGGAAGCTACCAATTCTGTATGTTGAGCTGCATTGCTAAGCCATGATAGATAACAGGTTTATGTAGAAATGCATTTTACACTTGTGATAGTCTGTAATTTAAAATGGGTTTGTCAAGATATAACTCCTTCATGAGATGAGGAGAGTCTACACCCAGAGAACAACCATATTGGCTCCTGGCAATTTTAGTTGAGATTAACACCAAGCACAACTCTACTGCTCCATGGGGGCAGGCTTGACCTTCTCTGTGTAGCTACCCACTGTTCTGAGATATGCTATTGAACAAGAGGGAGCTTGGTAGAGTGGGAAACTGAGTTGAGGTTATTTGTCCAGCCATCTATAGTGCAGAAACTCTTGGAGAGGAGGAGGAGGAGGAGGAGGAGGAGGAGGAGGAGGAGGAGGAAGAGGAAGAGGAGGAGGAAGAGGAGGAAAAGGAGGAAGTCTGTGAGGCAGTAACAGAGAGAGCCTGACAGCAGGTGTCTGGTGATGCTCTTTGACAGAGTAATCAAGCTGCCCTGTCAGCCTGGAAGCCTAGAATACCACCCAGAGGTTCTTTTTCTGAAGATGTCTTATTATCCACTTTTATTGCTTGATTATTATTAGACACACAACTTTCTCACCCCCTCCCCCACACAGAGCATTTTCTCTATCATGTAGATTACATAGATATCTGTGGGTAAGTGTAGAACTCCAGTATCATTTATGTATGTGCTCCCAGGGTAAGATTCCTTCTTAAATTTCCTTTCCACATTCTTTTGGTGCCCCCCTTTTGTAGGTGGGGTGTGCCTGAGTTGCTAGAGAGGTTCCTCCTTGCAGTCACTGCTGAGGGGTAACTATTACACTCTTGGTAGCAAATGATAAGCCTTCTTCTGTATCCCAGGAGGGAAAACGTAGTTTTCATAATTCGATTGCTGAAGAAATAGTTGTCATGGCAATAATTTGTGTAACTCTGAGCAGCCACAGGGTATGTGCTGTTAATCTTGTGCTTTTGATGCATCAGCAAAGCGCTGCCCGATGAGGATTCACTTGAGGTTTTCTTGGAGGTGGTGTCTTCCCCTGGTTCTCCTGACATAATTGATTGAGTCTTCAGAAGCTCTAGTGATTTCTGTGCATTTTTATTTTAAGCCCTCAAGATGCTTCTTTAAGTCAGGAGCCATCCCTCGGCTTGACCCCATGTTCAATTACTTCAGCTGCGTGGGTTGGCACTACGCACCTGCAAGATTAAAACCTTAGCAACACTGTAGCAATTTAATTGAATGCACAGACACTCTTGAGTGCCTACTGTGAGCAGAACACAATGCCATGCCCTGCAGAGGACAGACTGTGTATGGAAACACGTGTTTAGCAAAACACAATAGGCGAAAGTTTGAAAATAAGCCTTGCTTGGCATTGTAATGGATATAGAATGGTAGTTCTGTTTGAATTCACTACACAAATAATGTAAGAGTGAGGTTTGAGTGTGAGGCTTGAAAGCACCGGGAAACTTTTCTAGAGTCCTTTCTTCATTCATTTTTTTATGGTTCTTCCTGGGAAAGAAAGGCAGCCGATGCCATCAGTGAGAGCTAGCTGCAAGGCTCCTCCTTTAAGCTAACAGTTCCACTCTCTGGGATTCATGCCCCTATTTGCAAAATAAGGTTCAAAACTAGGTTCTTTAAAGATGATTTTTGGGTACAAATAAGTGAACATATACCAAATGCTCCAATTAGTGACAGTGTAGGATAATCAGCAATACTGACATTGTTACTCCCGGATGACACTTCATCCAGGCATATATCTGATGCCTCTTAGTTTCATGACTTCGTACAATGTTGAGTCTTTTTAGAAAATGATTTCTTAGGGTTAGCCTATAAAGCGATGGGTTTTCATACTTAGATGTCATTGCAGTTTGTTCTCAGCTGTTCCCACCAACTGTTCTGTGGCGCAGCCATATCTGATGGGAACGGCAGAAGTCATAAAGCCAGCACAGCTGCTTGACAAAGATCCAGCAAAGCTGAACCACATGATGGCTGCCATGCCACCTTTGGTTTTCATCTCCACCTGTTGCATACTTGGGGCACTTTTAATATTTGTACAATTTGGGGATATTGAATTGATGGGAAATCTCTTATGAATCATTTACACCTTCTCCCAGGAATGCTGCTTTTAAGCTTCCCCAGGAAAGTCCTGAACATACTACCCCTCCTGCTTTTAGGGCAATATCCTTATCTACTTGAAGGTCTTCCTTATGCCTAGAGGTTGTAACACACATAAAAAGCCAGAGGTCTCTTTATGAGGCTATGAGACATTCTTGAAATACCTGTTTCTATACTTACTCGGGAACAAGATACTCAAAACAAAGTAAACTTAAAAAGATCTACAAGATTTGGTGGGCTAGAGGAGTTGATCACAGTTCATATTGCAAACCTCTTCCCACTACACACTCAGGCAATTGCATGGCATATACAGAAACAAAGTTAGATTAGCTGCGGTTACCTCTGCCCTATACTGAGACTTAAATTGATGAGGAAAGAGTGGAATGGAAAGATGACAAAAGAATGAGATGTCAGGACCTCTCTTTCTTAGAAAAGTTAGCACATGCACAGTCATTGTGGTATCATATGATCAAGGAACAAAAGAATGCAAGGATGAGACTTATAAATAAATTCTATAAAGATATAAAATATAAACATTGTATTATGCCAGAATTTAAATAATAACTTCAGTATCTTTGGCCTGAGACTTTTTCTTGGGCACTCTGACCATTAAGAGTTATAAATACACTGCTTGGGACATGGCAATATGCCCGGGTTGGCTTGAAGATTTTGTTTTGGTCTAGCATCCTTGAAGCAACCAGAGCTACCAGACTGAGAACAAGCTGTCATATGCTTCTAGACTCTGAAAAATTGGGTTATGGGGTTAATGAGTAAAAATGGTTATAAAAGATAACTGTTTATCAATGATGATTAAACTTGAGGGAGAATGATTGTGAAAGATAACTCTGGTCTGTCATGGTTTATCAATGATGACTAAAAGATATGCAAAAGGGAGTGAAACATGTGTCCAAAACCAAAAATGATAGGATCTATGTTTTGGAACAACATGAATGTATTCCTGATTACTGAGTTCTGGATAAATAAACACTCTGGCTGCTAGTCAGTCAGGCTGCAAGATTCTCACCACCACCATGGCTTGGCTCACCATCTTCCCTTGCCAACTCCTTACATCCTCTACTGGGACCTATCCACTGCCAGGGATGAGTCCTGGCAGTTCTGCAGCCCTGTCTCCTCTCTGGTTAGTTCCCCCTTTTTCCACTCAATAGTCCTTACTTCTATTTTCTTATTCCTGTCTCCACTCTTAAGACATCCTCTGTCCCTTTCATGATTCCTGTACAGTTTTATGCCTAATACATTCTTACTATCACAACTTTGGGTCTTTTTAGTTAGTAAATCTTTCCAGAGATGGACTCTATTGCTCCAACTATCCATCAACTCATGCATTCAGGAATAATTTATTCAATCAGCATAAATTGGAGGCTAAAGATTTAGTTTCTAGATCTACAATGATAAATAGATAGTCCTGGAAGAAGGGACAGGATTGGGGTGTAGCCTTTTGGGATTTCATGGAGCAGTAAAATTACAAAAATTTGTTTAAGGACCAGCATGAGGCTGACAAGATTTTATTTTTTTATCGAACAAGTATGTTAAAAAGAAACATTTTTTTAAAATTTTATATTGCTGTATTTTAATGCCTTAAATAGTAGAAGAACATAAAATCAGAATTCATAAGTTTTTAAAGTTAAGCACATTTGTGACAGTTGAGCATTAACTCTGTTTACCTGGCACCTAATAAAAGTGCAATAGTAATATATTGAATGAGTACATCATTCCTTTGTTTTACTCAGCCTTTTGTAGATCAATGAAACTCTGGTTGCAGGCTGATATTTAGGAATGTGGGAAAAAATGGGCTTCTTGATAGAATCAGCAGACATTATTAACTTCACACAACTTCAAGGGAAAAAAAATAAAACAAATGTAAAGTTACCTGATAAGAGACATTGACAATAAGGTCCAATAAAACATGTTACAGGGACTACGCCGAGAAAGTTCTTTTTGCAAATGATGGGAATGGACCTTATTTCATAAATTAAGTTTTTTGATTCTGTGATCCTTACATGCTCTGTGACTGAGACTTACATTTCTGAGAGTTGGAAGAGAAATTTGATGGCAAGTGGTTAAATATCTCTGAAAGCACTTTGCTTGTTTCCAGCACAGATAATGAGATGGGCCATGAGGCACAAGCTGAGAGAACCTGTCTTCAGTGAGATCATCTTTTATCAGTGCCCTCTGTCCACCAGGATCTGTTTTCCGTGGAGTGTTACTATTTTCCCACCTTCTCTGCTTTATTTTCCCAGCACACCACTGGAACAGACTTGCTTCCTCCCGAGGCTTATTTGATTCCATCAGGCACTCTATTTTCTTGTAATATTAACTATGGCCAAACAATTTTTTTAACATGGTTTCCTTTTGACTGATGAAGAAGATGCAAGTGTAATAGAATGATTGTGTGTTTGTGTATGTGCATATGTGTATACATGTGTGTGCAAGTGCACTTGCCCATGCAGGCAGACGTGGAGGCCAGAGGATACTTTCTTTAGTTGCTTCTTTATTTTACTATTTTGAGACAGAGTGTCTCAGTGGATCTGAATCTTGTTGTTTCTGCTAGACTGTGGGTTCTGGGGATCTGCACTCAGGTTCTCAGGCTTCTGCAACAAGTACATTCTTCCCAAGTCTTCTGCCTGGCTCATGGAGCTGCTTTCTTATGGTTGAGAGTAACTGTATTTCTTTGTGTAGAATGCAATCTGTAGGTCTAAAATCGGTCAAGTGAGCTCTGGAAATGCTTAGATTTGAATGACAGTGTATTAGTGTGGGAGCAGTGCTGTGAAAGTTGTGACTCCCCCCCACCACCACCCAGGAGCCACCTTGAAAACTTGGCTTAGTTGCTTAGTTGGAAGAGGCTGGCCATTGAGGAGATGGAGTGTTTTGGGAAGAGGTCCACTTTCAGATTGCAGGAGTGAGGGGTCACATTTCCTGGGAGGCCAAGAGTTGCTTTTTCACCTGTACTGTAAAAGAACAATGACAGATCCCAGATGACAAGGAACTATTGAGAGCCACCTTTGTGACAAGCCTCCATAGGTTGTATATAAACCAAATTATCTCTAACCACATGGCATCATGTCTATTTACATTTTGTGTTTTTCATGTTTCTATGGAAATTATATAAAGTACTTCCTATGCTTCTAAATAAAAATAAAAGTCAAGATCAGGGATTGTGACGGCAACACGCAGCTGTCAACTTGAGTAGAATCAACCAAAAGGCACATCATTGGGTCTCGTGCGAGAGGTCTTCTTGATCAGATTATTTAAAGTGGGAATACACACCCTAACGTGAACAGTGCCTGCTGGTGGCAGGCAGATAAAAATGGGAGGGAAGAGGGAAACTGGGCTCTTTGCTTTCACTCTTGTATACAACTTCCGCTGCCCTCTTGCTGCCCCCCTTCATCAATCTTAGAACCAGCCTCCCTTGGCTTCCAACACAGGCTGGAGACCAGCCACTCTCCAGGAGTCCTCCAGTATTCCCTCTTGGAATGAGCAACCACTGGATTCTCAGCCTCTTTAGTATGAGATGGTCACTGCATGACTATCAAGACCTTACTGTGTAAGTCAACCTAAGAAACCCCTTTAATATGCCTTCATTCTATCAATTCTGTGCTTCTACAGATGGATGTCAAAGAAGCCCCCGAAAAGCACTTTATTTTTTTACCTAAAACCCAATCACCAATTCCAGACACAACATTAATGCTCTTAGTTACTTGTTGGGTTGTGTCAGTAAAGGAGTAAAGCAGAAAGCTGAGAAGTTGGAGTTAAGAAAGCAAGGGCTTTAATTCTAATTTAGGAAAGAAAAATAGATGGGCATGATGATGCATGCTGTAATCTTTGGTAATGAAGCCCTTGGTAGGTGGAGGCAGAAGGGTCACAGGTTGGAGACCAGCCAGATTAGGGCTCAATAAATAAACACATAGCCTATGTACAATGAGGACATTGAATTGCAAACAAAGCAAAGGCACACAAAGCAAAGAAAAATGAAATAAAACAAAACATCACTCAATCCCTTTCGTCAAGTCTGGGGCCGAACCTCTAACATTCATACAGTTTTTACCCCCAGAAGAATAACATACGTAGGACTGGAAGGACACAAGTGAATGTGGAAAAAATACTGTGCTTTCTTTTATTTTAAACAGATTTTTAAAAAGGGTGGGGGGGGGGAGTTGTCCTGATCTGAACCGTAGTTCATTTCTTCTGCTGGAGTAGTCCATGAAATGAAATACATTTGCGAGAGATATCTTTGTAAATAAATCTATCGTAGCTCTCACTACACAATCCTTTCCATTGCTCTTTGATAAGCACCCTTGTATTTAGTGGGGGAAGAAAAGTAGCATGAAGAAGTAACTAGGCTGAAGTTATAGACCTGTTTTGTATTTCCTAAGGAAGAAAAATCTAGTATACCTACTGTACTTTTTAATGGCTTATTTATTCTTGTTTTATGTGCATTGGGGTGTTTTTCTTGCACGTATGTCTGTGTGAGGGTATCAGATCTTCTAGAACTAGAGTTACAGACAGTTGTGAGCTGCCATGTGGATGCTGAGAATTGAGCACAGGCCCTCTAGAAGAGCAGCCAGTGCTCTTAACTGCTGAGTCATCTCACCTAATTTTTTTCTTTTGCAATTTCTTTAGAATCTACAAGAAAAGTAGACACCAGGGAGATTGGATGGCTCAGTGCACAAAGCATTTGTTCTATGTACAATGTGAAGACTTGAGGTCCAGTTCCTAGAAAGTGATACCCAGTATTCAAACATGAAGATGGGGAGCAGAGGCAAGAGAATCCAGGGAAGCCCTAGGCTTGCTAGCCTAGCTCACACAGTGGTGAACAGCAAAGAAGCCTTGTCCCAAACCAGGTGGAAGGTGAGGAGCAATATCTAAGGTCCTCTGACATCCACATGTACGCTACAGCATGTGCCAGCCCACACTCACACACTTCATATATGTATACACATATCATATATATCCACAGGATTAAAAAAGGCATGATTTATACATCATGGATGATGCTCAAAAGGGTATCCACCTTCATTTTCAAAACTTCACTAGAAAGGAGCTGTCCTGAGATATTTTTGAGAGTTTTTTTTTTTTTTTTTTTTTTTTTTTTTTTTTGTCTTAACCATTGCATATCCGTGAGGGTAGTCAGGGACCAACTCTAAGCCTTATTTTTTTTTTCACCTCTTTCCGTGATTGATCTCTGTATTTTCTGAGCCAGAATAATTGTAGCTTATGCCACAGAATGCATTCCTTTGTTGCCTTTTCATTCTTCTATTCAGATCCCTGAGCCTGGATTGCATTATGAACTCTGCAAGGATATTTCAGGGTGCTCTCTACATCTCATCCACACAAAGATAGATAGGTCTGTGGACAAAGCTGTCACTCAATAAATATGAGTTGAGCAACTGACATTAAAATCTAGATTTAAGAGTGAACTAGCTGGGGCTGGAGAGATGGCCCAGCAGTTAAGTGTACTTACTACTCTTATAGAGGACCCAAGATTGGTTCCAAGCTCCCCACTGAATGGCTCACTGAACCCCAGCTCTAGTGGATCTGACACCCTCTTCCTCTGGTTTTGTGGGCCCTCTCATGCATGTGCATGTATGCATGCACCCATGTGCACGTGTGCACACACACACACAAATAAAATTTAAAATAAGCTGGGGGGCAGGAGGAGGGAAGAGGGGGGTCTTTGGTGTGTAAAATGAATGAAAAAATTTTCTTAAAAAAATTTAAAAAAGAGTGAACTGGAAAAACAAACATTGAGAACTAAAGATATATTCACATTATCATATTTGGAATATATTTATAAGTTAACTCTTCTCTTGAATAAAAAGTTAATGTGATTGAATGTAACTTTTTTTTTTTTTTTTTTTTTTTTTTTTTGGCTTTTCGAGACAGGGTTTCTCTGTGTAGCTTTGCGCCTTTCCTGGAACTCGCTTTGGAGACCAGGCTGGCCTCGAACTCACAGAGATCCGCCTGCCTCTGCCTCCCGAGTGCTGGGATTAAAGGCGTGCGCCACCACCGCCCGGCTGAATGTAACTTTTTAAACTAGGACTGCTTACTTGGAATTTCCCTGATTAATTACTGGCACAGATGTCAGGAAGTATATTTATGATGATAATAATGTGGTTCAAACATTGTGCAGTCCAAAAATATTTTTGTAAAGCCTATATGGAGCTGCATGTTTTTAGAGCTAGGTAAGGCTGCTTTATCTCATATGCATTTCCTTGCACGTCTACAGTGTGGGGATAATTATACCAGTTAAAATCTCTTCTTGTCTGGAGGCTGATAACAGGCTTTTTGCATACCCTTCATAGAACAGCAGAAGCCGCGGAGGTTCATTTGTGCTTAACCTGGAGCCCAAGACTCTAAAAACTCTTTATGGTAAGGGAGGTCATGTGGTTTTTCTTTCTTTCTTCCATTTAAATTGTCAGTCTGCTGTGGACCTGTTATTTTTGCAAAATATAATAAAAATGGGCTTGACTATCAGAGCAATGCAAAATTCCCTTCTTTAAAAATTTTATTAAAAATGGACAAATTGTATTTATGTCATATAAAATAATATTATTTATGAATACAACATGACATCATTAAATGAAGCTAATTATATAAATCACCTCAAATAGCTATTAAATTTTGGTATGTTAAAATATACTGGCTGAGCATTTTCAAAACCTATAATTCACTATTATTAATTATATTTACTATACTTTGAATAGATCTCAAAAAACAAAAATTTATTCCTCTCATCCTAGATTTTTGTACCTGTAATAGTTGGTTTTCTGTTGTTATAACAACATACTTGAGGTTGGGTGCTTTATAAAGTAAAAAAGGTTTATTTGGTTCACTAACCTGGTGGCTGGTGAGCCTAAAGAGTATGGCATCAATCTTCTGGTGAAAGCTGGAAAAATGTGATGTTCCCGTTTAGGTCTGAGCCTGTCACCATCACTTACTCTTGACACTTCAACCAATTATGGATTCCTACATTAACCACTTCCCGCTGCAATATGAGAGTGTCTGACAAAGGCTGAGTTCAGCACTCATCTCTAGACATAAAGAATAGTATTTAGAAAGCAGTGTGACAACAGTAGTATTAAGTCCCCATCCAAGGCAAATTTCTAGCTACAGGCAATCTTGGTTAAGTTTACAGAAGCAGGCATGAGTTTACTGCCATGGAATGGGACTCAGATTCCATCAGAAAACAATTGGTTACCTTCATAGCCATCATGCCACTGCTGTGCCAGAGGGCACGTCTTTCCTGGAAGGTTGTTATTGCAGCTCCTAGTATTCACAGCTGGGTTAGACTGTTGGTTGCTTTCCCCCCGACTGAGGGCCTGAATAGTACCTTCTAGCACCACGGAGGTTAATCACTAGGGAAAAACCTTATGACTCAGTTCTAGCTTGACTTCTCTAGTCTGCAACCAAAGTGTGTGGTGTCCTCATCAACACAGTCTTACCATCAGGTTCTGGGATCAAACCAAAGCCAGAGCATAGCCTGTACTTTTAGGGGAACTTCTGTGACTTCCCTGACCAGCAGCTCCAATGGTGGCATCACACAGTTGAGTAGGCTCTACTTCTTAAAGGAGCTACTCATTACCCCTCAACACCACTACACTGGAGATGAAGACTGGCACATGACTGTGGACAAACCATATCAAAGCCATTTCATGGTTTTTGATCTATCGCATTCCATACAAGTATAGAAAAATCTGCAAACTGGTATCTTCATGTAAAGAAGCAGTGGTCCAAAGGACATTAAGCCTAAATGGCTTTATTTACAACTGTTCTGTTAAACTGTTGACTGCCTTGGGGGGTGGGGGTGGGGGGGCACTCCAGCAGTGGGAACATCAAGGTCTTAAAGGAGTTGCTATAGTCACACAGCCTTGCTATTCTGTTCTCCAAAATCAGGACACTGAATTTATCAGCCAGTCAGTATGCACGTAGGAGATAAAAAAAAAAAATATGCAGGAATTTTAAAGGAAAGTTTAATATAAAAGTCAAAATCTATAGCAAGAAATTGATATAAGGAGGGGTTGTCCCCTGGGAAATAAAGAAAGCTCTGAGATACAGGAATGACAGTTATAGAGAGTAGCTTCTACGGCGTGGGCTGAGGCAGAGCACCCAGGGAAGAACAGCTACACTACTGAGCTCCAGACCACACTGGCGAGCCCCCCTCAGAGCTAAAACTGACTGGATGACACAGAGGTGACTATGACACTAATTCCACAGTTTGGAGTCCAGGGAATCATCTATGAATCAGATGCCTGAGAGGAATCAAGGGAAGCTTGTTTAAACTCAAGGATCTCTATTCCTGTTCTTTCTGCTCATTTTCTCTTCTTCCAGGTGCATCTTTCACTGCACTTTGGCGTGTCAAATCCTGGGGTAGAATGTAATAAGATCTTGGGTCTCTTGAAAATTCTTTTCCGAATGTGGTGGATATCAAGAAGAAAGAAGGTGGAGGGTACCGTGTCATCTACAGTGGCTGATGCTTTTCTCCAGGAGGATTTAGAACTCATCTTCACTAATATGCTGCAATAGGATTATCTTTGTGGTTTCTTAACTATATCTTAAAGGAAATATTAATTTGATTTTTTTTTCAATTTTAGGATGAAAGGAACAGATACCAATTCTTCCTAGCTTAAAGCAGAGAATTCTTCAGAAAGATTTTAGGGAAGCCCACTAGATTAAAGAAATTGTTGAATAGCCTGGAGTTTTGAAGGAAAGGAATTAATGTAACTCTAGGGTCTCAGCAGCCATGAATATCATCCTGTGCACTTTCAGCTCTCACCAGGCATTCAACTTAGCTTCAGAGAACCATAGTTCTCAGGCCACATCATTAGGCACAGGAGAGGCTCTGGTTCTGTGGGGGATGTGACTGGTGCTCATCTGAATCTTCCATTGGTGGACCAGGGCACTTGAACAGAGTGTCAAGGGCAGAACCGGAGATGCTCACTTTCTGTTGGTCTACAGCCTACAGAAGGCAGGCCACACAAAGGAGACACTTAACCAGCAGCCCAGTGTTGCTAATAAAATGTTTGAGGAGCTCTCTGGAAGCAGGCAGCCACATTCCCTCAAATGATAACTTGCTCTCTTTGGGGAGTCTTAAATTTGCGAAGAGCAAGAAATCCATTTCCATCAGATAAAGCCTGGCAATAATGAACATCTTTCTGATAACTCTTGTCACTCTTTCCAAGGAGCTGAAATGGTAATTAATGCAAAAGCTGTGTTTATTGGTTCGTGAAATTGAGTGTGTGCAGCCCTTGGATACTGGGTCTTCTAGATAGTTAAGGTTTGGAAGGAGGGGCCCGAAACACACTGCACATTAAAGCCTCAATTTATTTGACAAGGTATTACAACAAAGCAGACTTCATGTATATGAAAATCAGAGGCTTTTGTTTGCTTTACCAAAGTAGTGACAAAGGGGCGGCTGTTCTCCCTACCCCTCTTCTCGGAGTCCCACACCTGCACCTTTACATTGTGTGCCTTCTTCATAAGGCAACCACAGGGCTTACATGACATTACCTGTTGTTCTCAAGGACATAACTCAGAATTTACTTCTGGAAACTCCTGCCATTCAAGAGTTTTTAGTGAGAGGCCAGGGGATCAATTCTGTGACCTAAGTTTCCTAAAGTCCTCAATGAGGTATCAAGGCATGGTTGGGGTGGAGTTGAAAAACATCTTCCACAACAAAAGAGAATAGAAAATGTAATTTAATTGATAAAGGTGCTGGACTGGGACTGTTATAACTTGAAAGCCCGTTCCTCTTTTCAATATTTTAAATTGTTTTGATTGTTGCTAAATCTGGATTTCATGAAATTTATTAAATATTAGTCATGATGGGTGTCAAAGAAATACTGAAATGAGGCTTTAAGAAATCTTACTCGCACATGCAGAGTGCATGTACATATAATATGAATATATCAAACCAGATATATTTTTCATGTAGGCATTAACCATACATGTATATATCTATACACATTGTCTGTACACAGACCCACATATCACATACATGCAACACAATACAACTACACATACCATCATAGTTACAAACTCATATAACTACCTGTATGTCCAGTAGTAGATATTATAAATTCTCTACCTTAACGGTGGTTGAGTGAATAATGGCCCTGAAAATTTTAAGACTTCATTTCTAGAAGCTGAAACAGATACACTATTTACAAAAAAGTATTTCTTTGTGGATGTGTTTGAGTCAAGATCGAGAGACAGGGAGATAACCTTGGTTTATTTGGGTTTGCCTTTAACACAATTTAAAACCTTTTTACCAGGAAAAAGCAAGGAGAGGTATCTGTCTCCATCTCTGTCTCTGTCTTTCTCTCTTTCTGGCACTGTGACTAGAGAATAGACTGGAGTGATGGCCCAGAGCCAAGGCCTGCTGCCAGCCAAGAGTTGTAATTTTTGAGTAAAGGCCTCGAAGTGCAGACAACTTTCGACATGAACTTAGACAGTTAGAGACTGAACAGAAATCATGAGCAATATACTCGAGAGTCTTGAAACTTGAAGACTTAGGATTGGATAAAGCCAGTGATTTTTGAACTGTGGATACAAAAAAAGTTAATGGGTAAAATAGAACAGCGACTCATTGGAATTCTCCATTGAACAGTAACCTTACTCCCACAGGAGAGAACACGCTGAGAGTATTTCCTTCCTATTCATTTCTAAGGTTTAAGCAGTTGGCCTCAAAGGAGCCACTGTGAAGACTAAAAAAGCTGTAAGTGTGGGAAAGCCATGAAGTTAAGTAGGGCTTGATAATATGTCATAGGTTCCTGGAAGACAAATTCCCAGTAAACATATCCAGGAGCTATGGAGAGCTGTGGGTGAAGGAGACCCTCTGAGGGAGTAGGAATAGTCAAGGCAAAGAAAGGCCACCCCTGTCTGGCTGAAGGATTTTATTTTTCCTATTGGTAATTCTTTCCTTCCTTCCTTCCTTCCTTCCTTCCTTCCTTCCTTCCTTCCTTCCTTCCTTCCCTCCCTCCCTCCCTCCCTCCCTCCTTCCCTCCCTCCTTCCTTCCTTCCTCTCCATTTCCCCCTTTCCTCCCTTTGATACACAGTGATAGAATTCTCAGCAGATGACCCTGCTATATTATCAATGATTCTTCAGAATATCAGACATAAACTTTTAAAAATCCCGACTCCCTGCCGGGCGGTGGTGGCGCACACCTTTAATCCCAGCACTCGGGAGGCAGAGCCAGGCGGATCTCTGTGAGTTCGAGGCCAGCCTGGGCTACCAAGTGAGTCCCAGGAGAGGCGCAAAGCTACACAGAGAAACCCTGTCTCGAAAAACCAAAAAAAAAAAAAAAAATCCCGACTCCCCTTCCAAATACCTTTACTCCTCCTTTTGTTACTCCCTTTTTATTTTTTCATTCTTCTCTTTAGGAAGGGGTGTGGCCTCACTATGTTGCTTAGCTGGATTTGAACTCGTTATATAACCCATAACTTGCAATCCCCCATCTTGGCCTCCTGAACGCTGGCATAACTAGTGTAGTTCATGGGTGGCCTGCAGCAGATTTGCCAGCGACCACTCTTCTCTCTTCCACTCTTCTCTTTCCACAAAGAAACTTTATTTTTTATTATTATTATTATTTTTAAATTGGTGTATATGTGTGGGGTTGAGGGTGGGGGTAAGGGGTGGGTCTTGTGTACTTGACTGCAAGAGTCTGTAGAGACTGAAAAGGGGGCATTAGTTCTCTGGAACTGGGGTTTCAAGCAGTTGTGAGCTGCCTGCTTTGGGTGCTAGGAATTGAATTCAGGTCTTCTGGAAAAGCGGCGTATGCTCTTAACCTCTGGTCCAGCTGTCTAGCCCTGTCAAAGGAAACTTGAATTGGACTGAAGGTCACGGGGTCACTAGGGGGACGCATCTCACCCTATGGAGAACACTGTACGCTGGCAGGATCTGCTGGACTTCGCTTCTGCTATGGGAATTAGATAGGACTTGAAGCGGACTTTCTTGGGCTGGTCAGTATTTTATGAGTGGGGAATCTGCCGCATCAGAAACGAAGATCACAGCAAAGGAACTGACGGTCCCCAAACATCGATGCTTCCTCTGCGTTACTGCTGCTCGGGGAAATAAAGCCTCACATCTGGCCACTGTTGTTAACCTCACGTGACCCATGGTGGAAGTCACACGATGGGTACTCCTTAAGAAAATAGGAGAGAATGTGATACATATCTTTTCTTGCTAAAGAAGGCAGCATATTTTTTTTTCTTCTGTTTTGCCTGTAGGCAGTCAACCGTGAGACCGGAAAGTATGGCAGGAGTGAGGGTCTTGAATTATTACACAAAATGTAATAACCAATGATGTGTGGTAACCAATGGGATTGTGACATGAGAGAGGAATAAATGTCTTCTATTTTAAGCTACTACATTGTAAAATCTACTTATCATAGCAATAACAAAGTAATGAATAACTAATGGAAACACATCTCACAATACACACATATCACGTATCATAGCACACATATGTACAAAGCACATACACTTCCTTATACTCTACTGGGAGCATGAGGATCTTGCTGTCGAAAGCCCCAGAACCCATGACCATTTCAGATCCCTGAGGAGACAGACACAAGAGAGCACATTTCAGATTGGCAGAGACTCGTGCTTCATTCTCTGAACCTTCTTTCCTTTCAAAGGTCAGAGGCCATCTTGGTATACATGGAGACGGTCAAGTGAGGAGGACCAAGGGAAGAAGATGAGCTGAGGAAACATAACCCGAGTGAACTGGTGGATAATTACCAAGATGGAAGAGCCAAGGCAGTTTTTAGCAGAATGAAGCAGAGAGAGGTCTTCCGATCCTTTGTTCGATAATCATTCTATTTGACTGGTCTTTCTCCCATTTGAGAAGCCATTTGAAACTCACATTAGGGACAGATAGCCACTCTAATAAAAGACTCATTCCTAGAGGAAATTAAGACTATTGACAACAACAAAGTTTAAGATGGCTGGTGAGCCCAGTCACTTCACTGAAAGCTTCATGAATGTTTAAAGAGGAGGTGTCTCTGGTCGATAACAAGCACTCACTCCTCCATCATTATGGAATTTTCTATTTTCTAAGAAAGTGTTTCCAGTTTTGCATGTTTAATATTTAATTTTTCAGCCTCATTATTTTTGTAAGCTTGAATAAATATTTCAAGTGTAACTTCTGCTCCATCATTCTAGAATTCTCAGCAGATGGCCCTGCTATATTACTAAGGATCTTTGAGACCACTGGGCATGACCTTTAAAGGTTCCTGACTGTTCTTCCAAACTAGCTATATCCCTTTTATTCTTAACTAATTTAAGAATAGAAATTAATTTTTTCATGCCTATCTACAAACCTTAAACCTGTGCTCACAGCTGCGTTTCTGTCTCGTTCTTATTAGAGATTATACCATCAAATAATCCTTCTCTTGCATGTAAAAACTGTCATCTTAGTCCATTATACAGACATGTGTTAAAAACAACTGAGGATCACACATGAAAATAGGAAGACAGCCTATGTTTATTAACTAGATAAATCAATATTGTCAGAAATGTCCATGTTCCCTAAAATGATCTGCAGATTCAGTGTAACAACTATGAAAATATCAATGGAAAATGACAACCCCTAAGATCATAAGAAAAAAAATCCCACCTCAAATATGTATAGAACTACAGAAAATTCCAAATAGACAAAGTAATGTTAAATAAAAATAATAAAACTACAAAAATTATAGCATCTGACTTGAAAATATTGTAAAGATGAGATAAAACAGAAAGGTGTTAGATTAAAGTGGACACATAGACCAGTGAAAATGTGTAGAGAGCTGAGATGTTGCCATCTCTGCACATCTATTATCAACTGATTTTCAGCAAAGCTGCTAAACATGTATTGGAGAAAAGACAGTTTTTTAGGAAACAGTGTTGAGGAAATTGGATATCCACAAGCAGAAGGATTAAACTTGATGGGTAGCTCTCGTCGGTCATGAAAGTCACCTGAAAGTGGTTGGAAAACTAGAATATAAGAGCTATGGCACTTGTAGAAGAAAACAGGAGAAAAACACTTCAGGGCAAAGAAGTGAGCAAAGGTTGGATGGACATGAGTCCAGAGCTTCGAAATAGCAAAAGGTACAGTCAACCAAGTGAAAGGACAACCCAAGGAATGGAAGAGAATGTTTACAAACTAGATAGTCTGCCAAGGGATTAATATCCAGAATATACAAGGAATTCCAAATGCAGCATATCAAAAAAGTCACATAATCCAACTTCAAAAAACAACTATAGACCTAAATAGACATTTACCAGAAGATAAAATGGACCAAAAGTTAGTTAAAAATGCTCACTGTCATTCATGGTGTGAGACGTAAACAAACACCACAGCATGTAGTACTTCACTCTAACTTTCTTTGGGAGTGTGACCACTAGTGGGTTGTTCATTTCCCAGTGGAAAGCCCCACATTGATGCACAAGTGGGAAACACTAACTGTGCTCCCATGGCTTTGAGAAAAATAGAATCAAATACAAAATGGTAGGTAGCATCAAAAATATACTAAAGATAAGTGCCGAATGTGGGCATAGACATGGGTGAGGAGAAAAATCCATGCTTTTTATGGGAATATCAGTTAGCACAACCATTATGAAAAAATCTGTGGAAGTATGAACTATCATTTGCAACAACATGGAAGGAAAGGAGGTATCGTTAAGCTAAATGAAAAGGCTGGACATGGAGAGTGCTGTGTGATCTCACTTGTGTGGAACACAAAAGCTTTGCTTGTTTTGAAGTTGAGAGTAGGGCGATGGTGGTTACTAGAGTCTTGGAAGCCTAGGTGGCCACGAGGGAAGAGGAGAGGTTGACCAGTGGGTGCCGAGTTACAGCTAGAGAGAGGTGAGGCACTCTGGTGTGTCACTGTATAGTGGGCTGACTCCATGACATGCAGAACACCAATGCACCTGCACCATACATACATTTTCAAAAAGCAAGAGAAGAGAATTGTAGTTGTTTTGACCATAAATAATAAATTGAAGAGGAGCTAGCTATACCTAAATGGATGTACACATTCATGTGTAATATATCAAAATATTATACGGCACTCCCATAGTAAGTATAGTTTTTAAGTCTCTGTAAGTTAAAAATAAATTAAAAATTAAAACACACTGCTTTGATGAAATACAACAAAATTATCTCAGTTGAATCAACTGTCTGTCCTTATTGTAAAAATGTCATATATATATATATATATATATATATATATATATATATATATATATATATGTGTGTGTGTGTGTGTGTGTGTGTGTGTGTATATACATACATATATCTATATCATTTTGCTCATGTACTACCTTTTATTTATGCTAGATGAATTAAGCTGTACTTGCATCATATTTTGTCAATAATTCAGAATATGCAAGCAAAAATATCTCAAACTAAGCCTTTCAACCACGAGTCCTCTTCCAGCTAAGGCTTCCCATTCCTTCTGCTGATGATCACCCAACATGTCCAGAATTTGCCCCCTTCACCCCCTTAACTTTCCAGTATGCCTTACTTTCCTGGTGCTGCAGATGCTCTTAAAGTCACGGCAGCTTTCTTGTAACAAAGCAGTTGAATTTTCTCATTCTTAGCTGCCTGGACTTCTCATTTCATCCCACGTTGGCTCTTACCCCGCCTTCCGCTGCTAATCAAAGCCTCTTTTTCTACCTCCTCTACTGTACTTGACCCACCTGCTTTATACCTTTGTCTTCCTTAGAATTTAAAACAGGAATAAAAACAGTGCTTAGCCCTCAGAGACATCAGATATGTAAGATTACATAATATGCAAAGTACACAAGAAGCACTTAGGGCCGAAACAAAGCAGCCCTTGCCAACGGGTCCATTTTCAGACTGATCAGGCTGAAATGCACATGGAAGGCCAGAGAGAAGCAAAGTAAGTGTCCAGGCTTGAAGAGTGAGAGCTGGAGGAGTAGACCAGACTTATCAATGTGTTAATGGCAGCTGGAGTTCAGCCATCTTCAGGGAATAGGCATCTGTCGGGACAGGCTAGGTTATGCTGGGCCCCAAGTTTTGGTGGCTTTGAACCACAAAAGTTTAATTCTCGTTGACGATTGCATTTATGTTTGTCCATTTTCTGTAGCTAAAAGCACACCGCAGGCGGAGTAAGTCACAAAGCAAAAAGGTTTATCTTGGCCCACCATTCTTTTCTCAAGTCAAAGGGTTGCATGCGCCATTTTCATGTTTTCTGGCAGAGTTCTGAGGTGGCACAGGGCACCACATGTTTAGGGACAGGGATCACACATGTGAATCTCTTCTGGCTCCTTTCCCTCTTTTTATAGAGATATCACTGTTCAACTATGGTGTCCCTTCCGGATGACTTCATCAGATTCTGCTTACCTTCTAGAGTCCCGCCTTTTAAATTGCTATGAATTGTTCCTACTCTCTTTTTTTTTTATTGTTGTTTTTTGTTTTTCCAGACAGGGTTTCTCTGTGTAGCTTTGCACCTTTCCTGGAACTCACTTGGTAGCCCAGGCTGACCTCGAACTCACAGAGATCCACCTGGCTCTGCCTCCTGAGTGCTGGGATTAAAGGCATGTGCCACCACTGCCCAGCCCTACTCTCTTATACCAGCAGACTTGAACTTTTGGAAGGGACAAATCATATTCAATCCATAGTTGTATTCTCTGCAGGCCATGCAGAATCCTGCTCACTGACATCATTTCAGAAGCCAGAGTGTCAATCCAGTCACCAATTCTGATATGGATGGTTACAGTGTCATAAGGAAGATAGATATCTCTAGAAGGCCTCCTATTAGAAAAGTGACATGGCTCGCAAGTGGCCCAAGTTCCTTTTATTCACATTTAACTGACAAAATCCATAAGATGTCTTCATCCTCAATGGAGCTAAATCTTTATTCTACCATTTGCCAGGGAGGTGGAGAGCTTGGGACAATACTTGGGAAATAACAACCCAGTCATGACCAGAGTATGTCTAGAAGGGGAAGTGAAGAGGATGCACATCCTACCTTTCTCTTCTGTGTGGTTAATTTTATGAATCAATGTGAGTAGGCTACAGGAAGCCGAGCTAGATGATAAAAATGTTTCTAGTTCTGTCTGTGGGAGAATTTCTGGAGGAGATTAGCATTGTACCTGTGGATTGGAGGAATTCTTGTTACTACCAGTGTTGTTGGGCTTTGGTAAATCGGTTGAGGGTCTAGATAGAACAAAAATGAGGAGAAAGAGAGTATTCCCTTTCTCTTATTGAACTGGGATTTTCATTTTCTCCCATTGTTGAACACCAGAACCTCTGATTCATGGGCATTGAGATTTGGTGTCAGTTGTAACCTACTGGCTTTTCTGGTTCTCTAGTTCCTGCAAACTTCCCGAATACTACAAATTGTGTGAGCTAAATTTCTGCATGGGTCTCTTTTTATTTCTCCCTATACACAGTGTTGATTCCTTTTCTCTGAATAAATGTGAATAATACACCATCTTTAACCCAATATCTTCACTGTGCTCCAAATCTCACACCACCAGAACTCATTGGAGTTCTCAAGCCCGCCATTCTTAATCCACCCACGATTCTTACCACCTCCACTCTGTCTCGAATGTGAATATAAAATTACATGAATCCACTAAGCAACAACATATTTCCTGAATTCACCCGTCTTTCCTCTATTGCCTCTGGGACTATTATTAAAGCTTTCAAACCACTTTAGGTTGGAATGACTTTCTAAAACAAAAATATCCTTTCCCCACACGGCTTTAAATTTTTTTTTCTTAATAAAATAATGTTCTAGAAGGAATACAGAGGGAATGATGGCAGATATGAGAACTTTTATTTCTAAAATAAAGAATAAGTGTATAAAATTTGTAGAAAGTGGACATTTATTAAAAAAAATTCAGATAGTCCCTTGTGGCACTCAGCATGGTTATTGTTTCTTTTCTGGAACTGATCCTGTTTTTTTTAGCAATTTCTCTGGTTTTCATCTGACTTTTAAAATCTGTTTTTATCATATTTTATTCTTCTTTGAGTGGCCTAAATATTAATGCATCTAAAGTATATTGTTTTGTCACAGATCTCATTTGACTTTGGGTAGTCTGTAGTGGTTTCATTTATTCATCTTTACTTAGAGATGTTTGCTCTTGTCAGTCACCAGATTGTTTACTTTCGTATGAAGATCGCTGCTCTGGCCTGCATGTGGGTAACCTGCAAATTTACATAGAAATTATAACCCCCAAAGTGATGCACTGAAAGATGGTCTTTACGGAGGTAATTAAGGCCTAAGAATTGATTCTTCCATGCATGTGCATAAAATCGGTGTTAAAGAGACCCCCAATAGATCCTTTCCTTCTTCCACAATGTGAGGATACGAAAAGAAGTTACCATTCAAGACTAAAAGGCTCACCTTGCAAGATATCACCTAGGGCCTTGATCTGGCACTTTCCAGCCTCCAGAACTATGACAAATTAATTTCTGCAATGTGGAAGCCACTTGCTTTAATAGAATCCATCATCACAGGTGGACTTAGACTGAGAGAGCTGTGTATAGCACACTTTTTTCCTGTCCTTCCTGTCCCTTTGGGGTAGAGTATGCTCTCATTATGCAAGATTCAGGTCTAGAGAAAATGCCTTTCTAAGTCTGACCTGCCCCATGCCCCGAAATTCCCCTCATTATCTGGGCTTCATGTTCTAGTTTCAGCAACATTCTGTGTTTCACTTTCAATATGGAGCTTGGTTGTATATGATGTTGTACTGACTCCTTTCCAAGGGAGAGGGAAAGGATGAGAGATTAAAAGTAGAAGAAAGAAAAGGAAAGAATGAGGCAAGCATGAAGGGAGGGAATGCTTACTTAGTGATAGCTCTGACATTTGCCAAAAATAAAAAAAAAATTAAAAATCTTTGATGTTTTCATGAGAAAGACATGTACATATATAATATACATGACCTCATCAACATACTTATTTGAATATATGATTAATAAGCACAGTAGACCCAATATTATACTTAAGTTGTATAATATTAAATTAACTTGTGAATTTGTCACTTATTAGAGGATACAAATGTACTTTACTGTACTCATTGGTTAGGACAATTCTTTGTTACATATCACATTGTAAGAACACTTGTAACACTGAGATAAAAGAAGCGTTAGCATTTCCAGCACTCTGACATGCATATTGACAGATGAGAGCAACAAATAATTTTTGATGTGTTTTTTTTTCCTTCTGTTCCATTTTTGTATTTGAACGACCTCCTTAAAATTTCTAGTTGACCGTGTTTCATCAGTTTTGAATTATTTTCTTGGGGAAAATGATTAAGGGGAAAAATTCTGCTAGGGGAGAAGTTCACAGTAATAGGAGTTAATCAAAGCACAAATGAAAGAGGATTAAATTTGATGAGGCCACTCCAATTCTAAATATTTTTTTCCCATCTCTTCAATCAAGACAAGAGCCTTGTTCTTAAGAGTGCTGTAATCTAATTGGGGAGACTGAGCACATACATAAAAGGATGAACAGCACTGTGGGGACCCAGAATGAGGAGTCTACATGGAAAATGCATTAGGTTTTAGAACTGGGAATCCTGCCTAAAAGCTGAGATATCTGGGATTTGAGTTGATCTTCAAAGAAATGAAGGGGGATCTCTAACTGTGGGGAACAACAGTTAATAAGTAGAGTTTCTCTCAGCAGTGCCGAACATCTTTGAGAATTGTGACAACAGTCACACAGTTCTGTGGCTGTAATAAACAAATTCCATTGGATTGCAGCTCACCAACTAACTGATGAGGGTTGTGGCCTTGTGCATTTTATCTTTCAAAGTTGTTAATATTAAAAATATTGGCTATGGTCTTGGTGCCACAAATGGAGAGTGAAGCACCTGTGGGTGTTGGATCTCTCACACTCACTTTCTGTAGAGGTGCTGCCCATCCCAGGTGAGTTTATAAGTCAGTGCCCTAACCAAAAGCCAAACCTCAAATAGACATAGATGCGTGCGTGCTATGTACAGTTCTACATCATTGGCATCCCTATGGGAACTGGCAGGATACGTGTCTCATTTCCTTAAAAAGAGCACAAGGGCAGATGACTCAGAGGGTAACAGCATATGCTGAGCAAGCATGACAACCTGAGCTTGGATCCCTGGGAGGGATGGTGGGAGAGACAACAGGAGTGGTCGCCATATGAGTGAGTCATGGTGGAGCATGCTAAGGGAAGCCTCCCACCTCAGGTTCATTGCCACTGATGAAGAGGCTTCTGTGGGTGAGGGTAGGTGGAAGATGACAATCTTGGCTTATGACATCTTCAACTAAAAGTAAAACCTAGCAGGTGTTGGATGAGGCTGGACTAAATCTCAGAAAAGTACCTGTAAATCAGGAGTCTGTAGGAGAAAACTGAGAGAAGGCAAGCTAGAATTCTCTGGAAAGTAGTGCAGCGCAAGAAAGATGAGAACTGAATGTCCGACCACATCTGGGGTGGGAGAGGAAGCAGATTCAGAGAATGTGCAGATATGACAAATTCAAGTGCGGTGCATTCTCTCTGAATGACATTCCCCAAGCTCAAATCCTTCTCAAGTGGAGCTATTGCTTTTGTCCATGTCCCGCACATTTGCATCCATAATAGACATCTCACAGAGTGCTTTGAATGGCCCTAATGTTTTCTCACAGTTAAGAAGATGAGCCCATTCACAGAAACACATGAACTGAGAGATGTTTCTGCAAATGGTTCGTAATAGGCACATTCCTGGGTGACAAAACGCACTGAAGATTCCATACAAGCATCAGAGCTGAGTGGGTACATTTGTACAGCTGAGAGAGAAAACATGAGTTCCCTGGTCAAGTCTTCAAGTTCTTTCTTCAGGATTGGAAGGATGGATTTTTTTTTTTCTGTTCCAATCCCTTTGAGGTACTGCACAGAAAGGTTCTTTGGGGGATTCATGGTGGCCTGGTGTACCCTGATGGGAGAGCATTTTCTAAGACATCTGACATAGATGAGAAACAATGATTTATTCATTAAATTTATTCATTCTAAGATAAGCTCTTAACAGTATAAAAATCTCATGTTGCTTAGATTTAACACATTCTTGAAGGTACAAGAAACATTTTCATAATATTCAACTCTGATCCTCAATGGAGTCAATCCAAATCACTTGGATCAGAGGCCATTGAAGTGGGTGGAGGGAGGGGTAAAAATTATGCAAATGTCACTTAAGAGAGTTCTTGAAATACACACATTCTGGGATCTCTCTCCATTTCCCATTGTATATCCCCCAAATAGCACTACCTTACATTTACCTGAGGAGGCCCCTTGGAACAGTTTAAATGAACTTATACATTGATATGGAGTTTTCCACTTCATGGAAAATTCCACTTGTCGAGACTTTAGAAGTACCTAGATGTTTCTACGAATGCTATTTAGTCACCAACCTTTATAAACGGAGAGGTTATATTCTAGCTTCAGAATGACATCTTAATCGTATTAGAAGGTGATTCTACTCCTTGGTGGGACTCTGATCCTGTCTTTCCTCTTCATTCTCACTACCATATGTGGCTCAGGTCACCAGTCTTTATTCAGTAGAAAGACTTGTTGTGTGCCGTGAGATCCCAGAGAAACAACAGTGATAAGAAAGAGACCAGTGGAAAAGCAACACAGTCAAGAAATTATTCCAGGGGCTGGAGAGATGGCTCAGCGGTTAAGAGCACTGTCTGCTCTTCCAGAGGTTCGGAGTTCAGTTCCCAGCAACCACATGGTGGCTTGCAACCATTCATAATTCGATCTGGCGCCCTCTTCTGGCCTGTAAGCATACATGCAGACAGAATACTGTATGCATAATAAACAAATAAATATTTAACAAAAAAAAAAAAAAAAGAAATTATTCCAAAGAACATGAGTATGTAAGAAAATGACTTTGACCTACTTGGAACATCAGGAAAAGTTAGCCAGAAGTAACAACACCAGAGGACGGTCGTGAAAAGCAGAGAATGAGGGGAGCTTCCTCTTGACAAAGGAAGCAGCATGTGCAACGTATGTGTGAATGAGGGTATATGGTATGTTCAAGGTGCTGACAGAATACCAGCATGGTACCTGCTGAGAGAGAGGGGGGTGGAGGGAGGGAGTGAAGGATTGAGGGAAGAAGGGAGAGAGAGAGAGAGAGAGAGAGAGAGAGAGAGAGAGAGAGAGAGAGAGAGAGAGAGAGAGAGAGAGATATGAATTAAGTAGCAAGAGGCAAGTTAGAACCCTCTGTGAGTACTTTTGCTCTGGGGGCACCATGAGCTATCACAGCAAAGGGGGCATTTGGTTTGCATTTTCACTAGCTTTGGCTATGATGTGAGCACCAGGAGGAAACACTAGAGCAAACGGAGAGATCAAATGGCCTTATGACCCCTGGATCCAGATGAGAGTCATGGTAGCTTGGATGAGGATGATAACACTGCAAGGGATAAATTGATGACTTGGATAGATGGTCTAGTAGTGAATGTTGACCAAATGCATAGGAGAATAGGTTGAGAAGATTTAATACCAGGGTTGTCGAAATTGCTCAGTGGGTAAGAGTGCTTGCTCTTGTTCCTTAGTACCTGAGTTCAGTTTGCAGCATCCCTGTTGGGCAGCTCACAACTTCCTGTAACTCCAGATCCAAGGGGATCTGATGATCTCTTGTGGCCCCCACAGATACCTGTACGCACATGGCAGATGCACATATCCATGTATACATGAGTAAAAGTAAAACAAATATTTATTTTAGAAAAAGTATGTTCCTGCCTTAGGAGCTCGCACAGGTGATGATGACTCTCTCTGGAACACTGGCTGGAAACTGAATGCAGACTTCAAATGTATTAAGTATGAAGTGAGTTCATGCTTCTGCTGAAAGTGTTGACTGGCTCTTCTTTGTCCAAATAATGAAACAAACCTCTTGGAAGCAGATACATAAAGTCCTTCTGATCTACAACCCACATTCCTCTATTGTCATCCACAAACACATGCCATACTTAGTGCAAGTGTCCTGAATGCCTCAAATATTTCATAGCTTTATATTATGGCAAACATTCTGATTTCTGCTGGGCAGTTCTTACTCCTCAATCCCTCCCAGGATGCCGAATTAACACTGTAATTCTTTTAGACCCAGTTTAGACATTATCTCCTTTTGAAAAAGTTCTTTTTACTCCCCCTAACATTCATATTCATATCTCCCCAATCTTTGTAATTATTAAAAATTGTCAATTTCCTAGTCTGTTCTTCCAAATTTTGAATGCCTAGAGGTTTAGGGCCATTCTGCTCATTTCTGTAAATGCCATGTGTGGCAGTCTATAAATGAATTTGCTGATAGAATAAGTAGAAAAAGATTTGAACCATTTCTTTTACTTCTTGGAAAATGATTTTTAAACTGCTAGACTATTTTTGGCTAAAATAACTAGGAATGCTGGTAAGACTCAAAGATATGAACTTAGGTACCAGTGGAAGATTTAACAGTATTGAACTAAAGGATTAATCAATTATTGTTTCCTTGCCAGATTAAAATTTAGAGTTCCAGTAAAGTCATAAAACCATTCATGAAGTCTTTGAGTATCCTCTTAGCATGGCCATGAGCTGTAAGTAAGGAAACATTATGAAATACCATTTAAAAATATTCATTCCTGGTTATAAATCTCACCATCAAACAGACAAGTTATAAAAATAGTTCAGATCTATTTATCTATTTATTTATTTGCTTATTTATTTATTTATTTATTGTGTACAGTCATCTCACAGAGAATTAAAAAATTTAATACAAACTTAACCAAAATATTTCTTAGGAGGCAGCATCATACCATAGAAAAACAAACACTGTTTTAGGAGAAGCTGCACGGAGGAACTGACTGCTTGTGGTGGTGTGTGCATGCGCTCCCACTAGGGACTTGCAAGCAAGAGGATGAAGAGCTCAATTATCTTTGGGTAAACAGTGACTTCAGAGTCAGCCTCAGTTACATGAGCCCATCGCAACAACAATAAAACAGAATCAAACACTCCAACCATGTAGAGGCCTATTTTCTTCTACTTCTCTTCCGTAAGAGACTAGAGGTAGAGAGGACTCACCAGGGCCAGCCTCAACTTTTCTCTCCAGAAATCCATGGCAGTGCTAAGCATGGAATTTGGAGGGAGGTATTTAAAAATAACCAACCAACCAACCAACCAACCAACCAACCAACCACCACCACCACCACCACCAACAACAACAACAAGAAGTTGAGTTCTAAGCAGTGTACCTATTGCAGTTTTTAATGGCAGCCTTGCTGTGTGGGTTACTATTCAACTACTGGAAGTTACTCAGTCAACTGCTAGGGTTTCTGAATCATTCTCTGAGTCAGAGTTCATTTTCTTACAGTATACACCTTCTTAAAGGGGTGTGTGGGAGTGCAGGTGGTTACTAAGAACATGACAATTTCTGAGTTTCCAGGAAATGGGTATCACTGAAGTACATTTGAAATGTTGCAACTAGATTCTTTTTTTTTTTTTTTGGTTTTTCGAGACAGGGTTTCTCTGTGTAGCTTTGCGCCTTTCCTGGGACTCACTTGGTAGCCCAGGCTGGCCTCGAACTCACAGAGATCCGCCTGGCTCTGCCTCCCGAGTGCTGGGATTAAAGGCTGTGCGCCACCACCGCCCGGCTTGCAACTAGATTCTAAATAATATTATGTATAGCAACCCATTAAGGTGCAAGATGGTCATGTATAGGTATCATGTAATACTATGTGGAATGCTACAATATAGGCTAAAGGATCACTGAATTCACACCACCCATACACACATACTATATATGCACACACACACACACTATGTGTATATATATATATATATATATATATATATATATATATATATCCATATATGTATACATATACACACATATATAAATATATCTGCACAAGTATATATATATTCACATAATTCCCACACAGGTTTATATAACCAACAAAAGTAGGCTTTTTGTGTCTAGGACATTTGTCAGAATTCTGTCTACTTGTTTTACAGTAATTTTTTAATCCCCAAATATGTTTGGTTTATTTTTATTTGATTTTACAAAATGACAGCACTTTGAATCATTTGGCACAGTTTAATTCTAATGTATCAGAGTGGCTTGTTAATTATTAGCATCTTTCCCCCAATGTGTTTGCTCATTCTCTCATTATTCAGTCAGTCACTTGGCTGAGGAGAAATGTCATGATAATTGGCTGTGAAATCCTCAGTTTAGATTTTTAAGGCAACAGGGACACTGTCAATGTCTCCTTTGGTTTGTCCATGGCTCTGCCTCATCCAGTCACTTGCTTGTGTCTGGGTTTAGCAGTCTGTGTGCACTTGATTCATGGCCTCAACTCCCCATTTGCTTCCCATGTGGCACAGTGAATTTTGTGAATAGCCAAAGAGAAAAACTACAGCACCAAGTCCACAAATCTCAGCCTCTCTTCCCTTTCCAAGCCTACTAAGAATCATCTTTGAACATTCATATTTTAGCTTCGTTTTTCCTAGACCTTTCTCATTCAGGAAGCTGCTGAAGATTTGTGTGTGTGTGTGTGTGTGTGTGTGTGTGTGTGTGTGTGTGTGTGTGTGTGTGTATAACCACATATATATAAAAAGCCATATATATATATAAAAACCATAAAGAAAAATGAAATTATTAATTTAAAGGGAAAAATCATGATGTCAAGTGCAATAAACTGGACACAGAGGGGCAAACACCCATGCTTTCACTTATATGAGGATTTTACATATAAAACTTTAGAGATATGTGTATGTCTATATATGTGTGCACGTGTAATTCACAAAACTAGAGAGGTTATGAGAGATGAGTACATCTGAAAAGAGGTAGGGTATAGAGTAATGGGTTACATGTTGTAAGAAAGCACGACAGGCGAATTGGGAGAATAAAAGGAACCAGATAGAAGGGGGAGGGGAAGGAATGAGAACAAATTATAATGACACATGTATGAAGATGTCATGATGAAACTATTGTTTTGTACGATAACCTTAAAAGATGGTTATTGATGATGATGTTGATGATGTTAAACCACCCTAGGGAGGTGCTGCAGTTTTCACAGGAGTATAGATTTTCCTGGAGTATTTTAATCTAGAAGATCCAAAAGAGTAACCTCTTAGGAAGTGAAGGCCAAGCCAATGAGTCTACGATAGGTCATCCCCAGTGGTGTTCTTGCTGTTGGAGCAGTGCTCACAAGGCTCACAAGTGCCCAGTGGTCTATTTGGACCTTGATTATCCTCAAGTGATGTGGCATCATCATTAAGTATCCTCTTCTAGTATCTTTTGGTGCTTTTGCTTTGTTTCCTTTGAGATAGAAATGTTTAAATTAGCTTCTTAATTGGCTGTTGTTTTCATGACTCTTCTTTCACCGTACAATCTAACTGACTTATATCTTGTCACTTGTCCTATACCATAGCAGAATTAGCCATGCCAGAGCATGGCACATTGGCATAATGATTGTTTTGAGTTTAAGGCACTTGAGAAAAACAGCAGATGCAAGAAGGGCGCTCCGACTTTCCTTCCTGTTCCTTGAAAGCAGGGGGTAAAACGACTGTGTGCAACCGCCTTCCAGTGCCAGGGGAGTGAGGCTTTTCTTACCATCGAGATGGAGATTGAAGGAAAGACAACAGTTACTCTCTTTCAGATTCACTGTCTAGCTTAAGCCTTGGCTTATCACGTTCTCACAGTTTACCTTGTCTAATCTTTTTAAAGCTTTTCATCCTAACTTCCGCTTTGAGTCTTTGGTTTTCTAATAAAAGCCCCCATGTATATGTAAAACTTATTAAGTAAAATTTGTGTTTTCCTAGTGCAGTTCACTACTCCTTAAACCATTGGTTACAATCTCCTGTTAGGGATGCTTAACTGAATTCAGGGGTTGGCAAAAACTTGATAACAAGAAAGGGTTTCTGAATGAACAATGGGCAAAAATTAATTCAGAATCAAATGCATAATGAATCAGGTGATTCTGGCTGGGCTTGTCTATGTTGCATAGTGGGGCTTCACTGCATTCTGGGTTCTGAACATACAAACCTTTGAATTCTGCATGCTGTCACATTGCACACCACCAACCATCACTTCTGGAAACAGCTTAGCTTAGATTCAAGACTGTTGTCTGCTATGCACTGTAGTGTTTTTACTGGACACCTGAAGTTTTCTGTTCTTGTAGAAACATAAAGATTTAATTACCAAATTCTAAGACTTCGACTATTTTCATACTCTCATTCCCTCAACACATATCAAATGAGTCTATCTTTGGAATGTATTATGTTAGAATGTTTGACTTTAAAATCTTCTGTTTGTATTGATGACTTGAATTCCCTAAAAAAATACGTTAAATGAATTTTCCCTTGAGATTAGGATAGAATTTCCAACAATTTCTGAAACATCCCTAAACATACATATTCCTTTTTGAACTGTGTATTTATGCAAACTGGCCTCCTTACTATTGATGATTATAAAATCAAAATATTAACCAACTCTGAAAAATGTTGAAAATGCTCTGTGTCCTGAAACATCAAATGTTCAGCCAAGAATTATTATTATTTTTTTTTGAGACAGGGTTTCTCTTTGTAACAGTCTGACTGTCTGTCCTGAAACTTGCTTTGTAAACCAGGTTGGCCTTGAACTCACAGAGATCCACCTGCTTCTACTTCCACTTCCCAAGTACTGGGATTAAAGGCATGTGCCACCACTGCCCAGCCAACCAAGAATTCTTTATGTAAAAATCAACAAGGGATTCATCTTATTAGTACAGAAATTTATTTTCACCTTTAATAAATAGCAAAATTACCTTAATAATTAATTAACAAAAATATTTTATTGTCCACCTATTTTATATATCTATGTACTGGGATCTTATTAGAGCTTCTTGTATGAAAAACCCAACTCATAACATAAATGTGGGTACAATATTATAGTAAATATTAGTCATTTGTATTAGCCACCCTAATTTTATTCTTATTAAAGAAAGGAATGAACTCATGGTGTTATCATCCCAGGGTATCATCCAAGCTTAAAGAAGACTGATTCTCTTCTGGAGAAGCCACCCATCGACTAGCTGCATGGCAAAGGATGGGTAACTGAAAGGGTTGTCAGCCCCTCCCCTCTTCCATTCTGGAATATTGACTGGTTTCATCTTGTGCAGACAACCACAGCTGCTCTGAGTTCAGCAGTGCCATGGTCCTGTTATGTCTAGAAGACACTGTTTCTCTATGATCTTCCTTGACCTTTCACCTTTACGATCTCTCACCCCAGATGATAATGTTCTTCTCCATCTCACCACAATATCCTGCATGATGGATCATTATGTAGTTACAGTTTTTCTCACATTAGCAGCAACCACTAAAATCCTCATTTGTCCCCATCTTGAGCCTCACCTGTGCATAACAAGGTCATCCTTAACTTATAGACATGAACACTTTTAGTGTGGTTAGAAGAACCATGTGCCACAAGAGGTGGTTATAACCTGGACCACTGCTAGGATTTGCTACTAACGTTATCTACCTGAGACATTTAGAAGTCTCTTAAAGGAGACCATTATTAAAAATACAACAATATTTTAACATTTGTGTTAGTATACAAAGTAATGTGTTTCATTATGGCATTGTCCTTTTTATATGTCATTATATTTTGTTCTCATTAGTTTCTCTCCCCTAATGCTCCCCATGGTACCATCTGACCCCCTACATCTGGTTCTATTTCTCCCTTGAGATAGTTCCCTACTAATGTAGACAGTCTGTCTTGAGAACTTTCGGCATCATCTTATATGACACCATTGTTGCTCATGGCAGCCAATGGCAGGTAAGCTTTAGGCATAGACCATAAATACTATTCTCACATGTGCTTGACTCTTTGTTTCATTTTTATCTTTAAAACAAACACAAACTATCAGAGACAAAAAGATCACATTTTCACTGCCTCGTTAAAAGTTAAAATATTTTATTCTTATAATAGCATTTTTATTATTTATTTATTTATTTATTTATTTATTTATTTATTTATTTATTTATTTATTTATTTATTTATTTTTGAGACAGGGTTTCTCTGTGTAGTTTTGGTGCCTGTCCTGGATCTTGCTCTGTAGACCAGGCTGGCCTTGAACTCACAGGGATCTGCCTGGCTCTGCCTCCCAAGTGCTAGGATTAAAGACGTGTGCCACCACCGCCCGGCCTTAATAATAGCATTATTTTAATAATGTAATACAATAAGATACTTTACACGTTGTTTCTCATTTATTTGTAACCCAATACACTTTAATTCCCTCAAAGAAAATGAAAGAATGCTCTCCTCCAGTATCCAATTTTTCTGTGCCAGAACTCAGATGGTACTGGGTCAGAATTCTAGAAGCTATATGCTGCGAATTAATTGATTCCATAGGTTCTGCTGCTGAATGGAGGGCCTGGAAGTCTCTCATTTGGACTGCAATCTCATCTGTGGAAATAGAAGGGCCAAGCAATGCAGACCCCCTCTTTCGTTGGACCTCATTGGCACGCTGTGGGGTTCACCTAGTCAGCATTCCCTGCACTTCTGTGTCAGTGGCCCATCAGCTTTCTATCTGTCAGGGAGGCAAATAGCACTTTTGATCCTGATTACCTGGATTAGTACTGAAAATCCTCCTCGGGTTGATGTCCCAGAGAAATTGAAAAAGTTCCTTGTCCATTTGAAATGGCTTCAACAGTGAGGCTGGAACAAAAGAGCCACAGCTTTGATAATCATCTCCCCTTTCTTGTCATTGCGAGTCCAATTAAATAAATGATGATGTGATCTTTTGTTGCTTGTCAGTGGATCTGGTTTTCACTTTTAGTCAGCCCACACATCATGGGGCCTTTTGAATTCTCTCCTCACCCTTTCTGTTGTCCATAAATACGATGGGAGTGGGAGTTGAAAAGAATACGCTTAAGAATAAGATAAATGTTCAGAGTCCTCTAGGCGTTGGTCACATACTCTTTACAAGTCACCTTTTCTCTCCATGAAAAAGAATTATGCCACTGACTTTAGCTTGTCAAGATCATCGAACAGCTTTTGAATGCTGCAGGAGACTTCCTTTCAGTAAGACATTTTAAGAGGGCTTTTTCTCATTTTCACTTCTATTCCTGTCTTTAAAGCACACAGCTTCCATTTAAACAACAAGAAACATGTTTTGCTTTGTTTTTTTTTTTTTTTTCTAAACTGGAAATTGGTTTGGGAAAAGTAGGTACTTGAAAGCAGAAGTGTATTATCTGCTTCTGAGAGACTAGCGAGGCCACCCTCTCCATCTGTAGGCACCGTCTGGTCTGGTAATGAATTTGTCTACACTACCCAGGTTATAGGAGACACCATCTTTTTTACAGACAAGTAAAAGTCCTTGACTCGAGGAGGAATACACGTCAAGGGGACACCAGATAGCAGATGGCAATGTGCAGAGAGTGATGGATGAAGATTCTGGAACATTCACCCAGAGCAATCAGCAATATAGATCTATATGCAGAAGTACATTTTAGTATCCCCCCCCATGCAGGTAGCAATGCTGTAACAAAGGGACATCTATACCCCACCCATCTATACCTTGGCTGGGGTATAGATGTCCCACGACCTGGGGAAGAGAAAGGTGTGTCACTCATCTTTCCTTCAGCTTTAATTCAGATGCAAACAGTGACTTTCTTTTGGTATGTGTCAGGAGGACTGAGAGTAAAGTAATCACGGAGAGCTAAGAAACACTTGTGAGACTTTCATATTCAGCAATGTGGCCTATGCAGGATCCTGCTGTCCATCCAAACATGTTACTAGACAAAGTTTAATAAGAATTTTTGATTACTGCATAGCTGTGTTTAAAAGACAAAGAGAAACTTCCAATCAAGGGGAAGCTGGAAATCAGGAGCTGAGCTCCCTCAAGGACCAAACTTCAATTGCCCCTTGGGACAGGAGACAAAACTTGGGCTCTATAGATGGGAAGCCATGTAACTTGGTCTAAAATAAGAACCATATACTTAGGACAGTATGGCCTAAGGAAAAAAACATATATACATACAGACACACACACACACACACACACACACACACACACACACACACACACACACACATTCAGAGATAGACTATGGAAAAAAACCTGGATACATATGTTCTTCACTTTATATTGTTTGAGAATTTCATACATGCTTAGAATGTGTTTTTATATCTACCCTTATCTCCTCCCCTTCAATTACTCCCTTATCCCCCCACCACCATTTTTCTCTCCCAGCTTCAAGTGCTCTTTTTTTTTTTTTAAACCCACCGAATCTACTTAGTGTTACTAACATATCAATGAGTGTCAGGCCATAGACTGGGGAATAGGTAGCCTCTTGGGGGCAGGATCCCTGAGGAAAATAGACTCTCCTTCATCAGACATCCATAATTTGCCAACAGTTCTTCAGCTAGAGGTGAGACTTCATGAACCCCTCACCCTTCTATTCTGGAACTTTGGCTGGCTTGATCTTGTGTGGGTCTTGTGCATGAAGTCAAGAAACCACGAAGGGACCACAGACAGGTTTCAAAGGAGGGAGGCCAGAATTAAGATGGTGTGAAGGAGGTGGGGAGGGAATACTGGTACAGGGAAGGTTAAGTGAGCTAGGTAATAGGAAGGCAGGGTAGAAAAGGGAGTATTGGAGGGCTAACTGACACTAAAGACCTTTGGAAAAGCCATAGGGAAATCTACTATGGTAGAAGCTTCCTTAAATGTATATGTATGTATGTGTGTGTATGTGTGTATGTGTCTGTCTATCTATCTATCTATCTATCTATCTATCTATCTATCTATCTATCTATCTATCTATCTATTTCTATCTCTATCTCTATCTCTATATCTATATCTATATGAAGAGTTTAAATAGGGACAATGACTTTCCTAGACATCATAGGTGCCAAGTAGGGATTACCTTTTTGTACTGTTGGTAAATAGGTTCTCATAGACCCCTCAAACATTACAGGCAATTGCTATGGCTCTTGGTTATGCTCTAGAACATGATAGTAAGACCTTCATGCTGAAGACAACATATACTTGAGTCATGGGATATGGAGAAACCAAGCTGGTACTGACCCAAGAGCTTCATCTGTCCTGTCTAGCTTTCCTAAAAGCTAGAAGGTACTATGCCGGTCTGCATACTACTGTGGGAGAAAAGTCATGAACAGCCTTACCCAGCTGTGAATCCAGTGAGCTGTAACAGTGACTGGCCTTATAAGATGTGTCCACTGATGCGATAGTGGCATGACAGTCAGGACAGCTATAAGAGTAACATCACTTTCTGATAGAGTTCAGGACCCACTCTGTGAGATGGAGTGTATGTCTTTGACTGCTAACTAAGCCAAGAACCTGTAACTGGGTAGGTCACAGACCCCTGAGCAGACAGGGCCTACTATTATTTAATAATAGATAAGGTATCTTTCAATATTCATCAGAGATGTTTATTTTTGCAGTAGATGGCACATAGTATAGAGACCCATAACTAGTCAAAATGCAGAGGATAAGAGACTGTGGGGTGCTCATCCTAAATAGGACATCCATATCATATCCCTAGAACAACTCAAAGATCGTTAAAGAAGAGGGGATTGAAATATTGTACGCAGCAGGGTAGTGAATGATTATAGTGAAACTGGTTTTTTTTGGGGGGGGATGTAAAAGGACTGATGTATGCAAGCTATATTTCTTTTTAAGAAATCTTCATGTAAATTGTCACACATTGCTGGTACATGAAATTTACCAGGAATTTTTTTCTTTACTAGGGAATTTTATGTGGGTTTTTTATTTTCCAGTGAAATATTCAAAAATTGGTCTTTTAAGACAAATAAAGCCTCACTCATTCATTCAAGTAATTGAATTTTTGTTAACTATCAATTATGTTCTTATTTTGACTATTCTGTGAGAAACATTGAGCTTCCATTCAGAACAACTATCCCTTTGTGCATTCTATATTTGCTTCATATAAGATTTTGGTTTTATGCAGATTGAGACTTCAATGGAAACACCAGCAAATTTTGAGCATGGAGAATGTTGGTCGACAGGTCCTAAGTTTTCAAAGTTAGCAAACAAAGCATGGATTTTGTCACAGCGTCTTCACATGTCTTTACGGTTTGTCCCTTGTTCCCTTCCACAGCCCGCCTCCCTCCTGCCCCGCCTCCTCCATCTGACTCACTCCCTTCCCGCCCTCCCTCAACAAGTCTGCACTTCTGCCTTCTTATTTCATGTGTCTTGTCTTCTTTTATATTTCCCACCTCCTCAACATTTCTTCCTTACCTGCCATTATCCCCCTTCTAACTTCATGACCTACACACTATCCCCAGGGGTTTATGAATACACCACACACAGACATGTACATAACTTCAAATTCCGCCTCTAATTTTATTAATTTGGTTTTACTCCCCCTTCCATTGGTTTATCTAGAGGTTTATAAATTTTGCTTATTTTTTCAAGACAAAAAACTTTAAAAGAGTCAGCTCTACATAATTTTCTTTGAGTCTTTCCAGTCCATTACTTTCTTCCCTGATCTGTTATTTCTTACTCTTGAATGTGGTTGGATTTGGAGTGTTCTTGTTAACTGTAACTTTGAGGTGTGTTGTTGGGTTATTTGACGTCATCCCAGTTTTTTAGAGGTAATCACGCAGAGTTATAAACTTTCATCTTTGCCCTGTCTTAACTGTGTCGCAGAGGCTCTGGTAAGTTGTGTTTTAGTTTTTGCTTATTCCTAGGACCTTTGGGGTATTTTTCCTGTATTTAATTTTTAGTCCAGTTAGCCTGTCTGTGTTTCTTCATTGGTGGGTTGAGGCCATTTGCAGATCAAATGATTATTGAGAGGTATTTGCCGACTCTTGTCATTTTATTGATTGTTTTTCGACTTGGTTGTATTATTATCGGTTATTTTATACCCTATTAGTATCAGGACTTTTCTGGTTCACTGTATTGGATTTGATGAATTCCTTCTCAACTTTCCACTGCTTGTCCATTCCTTTCACAGAATTTATTCTTTTGTATTCTCTTGTGACTGAGACTGTCTTTCTCTTTGGTATATAGTATTCCCTTAAGTGTCTTCTGCAGTGGGGGCTTGAGTATAAAGAACTTCCTTAATTTGCACCTTTATTGAAATGTGCTTAATTCTCCTCTGGTTTTAAAAAGATAGATTTGTTGGCTAATCCTGGCTGCAGTTACCATCATAAATAGTCTTCCTTTCTTTCCCAGCTTCAGTGGTTTCAAAAAAGAGCTCTGCTGTTTTCTGAGGCTTGCCTTTGTAGGTAATTGGTATTTTGCCCCCCTACAGTTTTCAATATTGTTTCTTGGTTTTGTATTTTTGACATCTTGACTGCAGCGTGCCTTTAAATAACAGGTTCTCTCTCAAGATAGTGCACAGCTGCGGCTTTCTGAGTCAGACGGTGTGACAAAATGGAATTTCTCTCAGCCCTTGACCCATCTGGGAGAGGAAGCGCTGACACATAAAACCTGCGACTGGATTTGACTTGGGAGGGCGTGTGGCTTTCACGTGACTCACCTTCAGGAAACAGCTTCTGAGTGGACACTGCAGTGAGGAAGTGTGTGCCCAGACTGTGAGCAGCTGCTGAAGTAATGTGTGCCCAGACTGTGAGCAGCTGCTGAAGTAATGTGTGCCCAGACTGTGCGTGGCTGTTGAGGTAATGTGTGCCCAGACTGTGCGCATCTGCTGAGGTAATGTGTGCCCAGACTGTGCGCATCTGCTGAGGTAATGTGTGCCCAGACTGTGCGTGGCTGCTGAGGTAATGTGTGCCTAGACTGTGCGCAGCTGGCCCCTCTGCGTGTTGCATTTTCCTTTACACTTTTCTTTAGTCCTTTCACACACTTCACGGATTTCGGAGGAATGTTTTGAATTTCTTTCTTTGGGGTAGGGTCTCTTGTTCCGTATTCTGAATCTCTCCTTTACTGGCTCACCCAAAGGGATCTTCTGGTATGCCATCTTACCTGGAAGTCAAGGAGCACTTTCGTGGGCTTACTGTACCCCGCAGTTGCTCGATGTGCCAGAAAATCAGAAGTGAAAACAATAACGAGGTTTGGTTGTCATGGAGTTTACATTCATTCAAAATGCCACCCCCGCCATAGTGTCATGTGGAAGATATTTTTAAAAGGCACCTGTGCATTCAAAAACACAAAAACGTTGAGCCAAGGCTATTTTCTTCAAATAGTTTATAAGTTTGTGTAAGATTTTATAGAAATAATAAAAATTTCTAACCAAGATTAGAACTATACTTTCTCAATATTATCACAATTTTCCTAGTGAACTAATAATACCTGAGACATTTGGGCCAACCTACTAAAACATGAGGAATATGAAGCGGTTACATTTAATGTAATGAGTCACTATATTGGGTAGCTGCATCTTATGGGAAAAAGAAATGAATGGGATGTTAAGGGGTGAGGTTTCTACAGTCTATTTCAAGGTGGCTGAAAAAAATTTTCTGAATGTTCAGGAGCAGGGCTCTGTCTGTTTTGTTTATTTATTCCCTAGCATGCAGCACAACTCCTGGCACGAAATAAGTGCTCAGTAAATACTGGTGGAATATCATGCAGTGAGTGAATGGCTGTGGTAAGTCAGCTTAACCAAACTGCATCACCCAGGCAAAAGAAAAATAAAACCAAAGTCAATTGCATCTTTTCTTTCTGCATTCCAGGAGACCAGAGACAATGAACTTGAACACAGAAATGTATGTTATATCCTTTAAGTGAAAGCTTCATATGAATTAAGAGTTATTAATGGCAGGATATTAATATAATAACTAATAACACAATTAATAGATTAATGATTATATTTTATGATTAATTATTATTATAGTTTTAGATTTAATATTCAGAATTAGTTCTTTGTCTATTATTTATTGAATAATAAGAATAGAAAGCTATATGTCTGACCATACTTGCCAACTAGAGTCACTCAGGGGGGTGAGCTGTTCTGGGGATTAAATGGATAAGGCAATGTGTATAACATAAAAAAAATTAAATACAATTGCTGCTAACTTTGATAAAAATACCTTTAGCATTTGCTGATCTCTTTATTATTTTTCCTTTTTGGTGGTACTTTGAACTCTGAATCATCATAAAACAAACTAAATTTAAAGTTGTGCCAGAGAATTCAGTCTGCTTTTTTCAGTCAGGAATGATCTTATTGTAATCTGAATTAAGATCCAATTAATTAAAAAAAAAGAAAGGAAGGGAGAAAGAAACAAAGAAAGCTGTGAGAGGCCAAGGAGCTGATCTTTTAACTTCCTGGGTAATGGTGGAGCACATGGGATTGTGGGCAGCATGTATAGGTCCCCCCATCTTTTCTGTTGCATAGACGGGAATGAGATGAGAAAGACCACAACTCCCAGCCAGCAGTATAATAGTAGACATTGCTTCAGGGCTGGAACTCATCATTTAAAGACCTTAGAATGAAAAGGTCCTCAATAAACACCGAGGGACATCACAATTGGCTTAAACATAAAAACTATTGGAACTGATTTGGACCCTAAACTGATTTGGGCTTTACAAGAGGATGCTGGTGATAAAGCAAATGCATGGAGCCATGCCACAACGTTAGACTGCCCAGAAGAGAGGAAGAAATGGGAGGCTAAAGCATCCCCATATGATGCTAAAGCAAAGAGGTTGTTCAAGCCGAAACAGTGAAACTGGTGATGTAAGCCACTTACCCAGAAGGGGTTAAACAGGCAGAGAATATGTGTACATGACTTAGGCTTTAATTCCCATGTTGTAAAAGCTGAGCATTCCCTCAAAATATCATGGAGACAGAAACTTGGGGCGAGTGCTAGGGAGCTACTTATGAGGGAAGGGAAAACTGATCTGAGGTATTCTGGGGGTCATTTTTGTAGTGGCTCAAATGTGGAATTATATCTTAACTTCTCCAGATGACCCGGTGTAAACACATGGACTAGTAACCATACCCGTTGTACAATCACATGGAGGTTTTTTTTTTTCCATTGAAAACCATAGCAAACAGAATTCAAATATTTTCACAGCCACTTATCATTACCCTGTTGTCATGAACAAATACACACCGAGTTTTTAATTACTAGCAATCTGACTAATGCGTGATAGCAAAGTCAATTTGCTAATTGGGATGAAATGCATTTTGACATTAACAAATTGAAACAATATTGTGTCTGCATGCTACAGTATTTGTTTGTTTGTTTTCCCCCCTTTTCCTATCCTAATGTGGAAACACCACCAATTTAGCTCCATTTCATCATCCTCTTCTCTCCGAGTTACAGAAGAATTTCCAAGGAACCAAATATTGTGATAGGATGTGCTCAGGATCTCGAGCTCCACTCATTAATTTTGGAAATTAAACGGCCATGCTTATTAATGTGAGCTTTCACCACTCGGCACGCTTTCAAAGCCGAGCTGAGAAAACTGCCATGACATGAATCCACACTGGGAAAATGTGAATAATGTCAGTGTTCTTTTTCCCTCGATGGGGGAGTGATTCTTCAAGGGCAAACCAAATTGTTTCTGTTCTATATGCATAGGTTGGAGAGAAGCAGCTTATCAAAAAGACAGGAAATAAGGGAGCAGGGTAGCTATTACGGAACTTCAATTTAGAATTTTTGAATTCGTTGTGCTCAACCTATTGCTTATGGCGGCGCATCTGAAAATCACAGAAATCAATATCAGAGAGGTTTAAAGGTGCACAGCTGGATGGCCCCGTCCATTGATTCCAGTTCTTCAAAGTCTGTGCTCTGGGACCTGGGAGGAGGTCAGGCATATGCATTACTGGGCTTAAATGAATTTGAGTTCAGGACACTTTCCCAGGATATGACTTGACAATAGGTTTTTGTGTCCCAAATTCTGTTCTCTGTTTAAATAAACGAATCTTCAACACAGAGACAGAAAACATGTAACAGAGTGGTCTTCGATTTTTAACATTCACGAATGCTGGCACAACCCGGAAGGGACGTAATCTCAGAAGAGTGAGGAGGAAAAAGAACGGCGATGAATGGTGAACTCCAACCCTTCTTTAAAAATAGATAAATTTTACTTTTGTTTATCTGTGTGTGTGTATGTCTGTACGTATGACCACAGGTATGCAGGTGCCTATAGAGGCCAGAAGAGGGTGTTGGATCCCCTGGATCTGGAGTTACTGTGCTTGTGAGCTGCTTGATATGAGTGCTGGGAACAGAACTCAGTACTTCTGCAAAAGGTGCAAGCGCCCTCCTTAACTGCCTAGTAACCTCTCCAGCCTCCTTCTCTTCTGAAATACTTCTTTGTTGGGTTCATTTGTTTCGAAATCTACAGTGTTACAAAGCAGGTTCATCGGCCTTACCTGGCCTTACCTTATGCTGACAGGCAGTATTCAGGAGCCACTTGAACAATTTTATCTAATATGCTCTCTGCTGTCTTTGCATCTCACCCACTCATTCACGTCATCTTATTCCTTATTAAAGAGAGGAGACTGCCAACTTCTGTTGGGTCTCACTGCACTTGGGTGATACACTGATACAGCCATTTTCTTTGCTATACACCAGAACGTTTTGTTATTTGTATCACTGGAGTATGCTGAAACTAAAATTTCATAATTGGTCAGCATAATCCTTGAGCTCCTGTGTGCTGGCTGTTTTTTTCATTTATTTTCTTTTAGTGCTCATAAAAATCCATCTCTGTTGTTGGCATTGAAACCAAATAAGAAACTTCTTGACAATTCATTTCCAGAATTAGCATATCCGGTTCACACTGGATAGTCAAAATCGCCTGGGAAAATTTGTTTAAATTTCTCATAAAGCATAATAAACATGATAATGTGTGTATATTCATAAAGAGATGTATGAATGTCATCAGTTCATCATATATGCAGATGAGTATCTATAATAAAATGCACAGATGTAAAGGGGGATTTTGCAGTGTTTTCTAATTATGTAAAAGAGAACCATATGGTTGGATATACAAATATGAGTGTAATATAATGTCTCTTCTTTACAAAAGAGATAATTAAAACTCAGATGGGTGCCTCAAGTCATATATTAAGATACAAAATTATAATGCATACTAATATATTCTGAATTCAAGCCTGGTTGGTGTCTATTGCTTATAGAAAAGATTAAATGCACTAGACTGCAGTAAATTAAGTACAATAAAATTTATTTAGACAAACTAATATTTATTGACTAGGTTAGTGGTTACAAAAATATTCCTTGGGCATATTGGTACCTGCTGCCTTTCATGAGCTTCTGTCCTTTACTTTACTTGCATGGGTCCAAAGACAGACCTAACTGTGTCAATGAGGGAACAGATGGCCGACACTGAAGAATTGGTAGACATACACACAAAAACTCTGCATCGGATGGTCGAGGCTCTCTGCTAGACCACAGCTCAGGACCCAGAAGCCCAGTGTGTTTATTATGTACAGTTGAGCATAGAGCCAGGGTTATTGCATACAGATGACAAGGAGGCAAGGTTATTATAAACAGCTGAATGAGGAGGCAGGCTTAACTAAACTTGGTAGACACAGCCTCTTCAGGCTGTAAGCCGAAGTGGCAAAAAGCTACAGTGGACAAGTTCTCCACACACTATCAATATCCACACACAGTCCCAGGGAAGGCCTTGCCATTTCCCAAGGGTCTAAGGTATTGATAACTTGTCTAACAATACATATTCACTCAGAACTTCGCTTGCTTCTTACAGGCTTCTCCTCTGGAGCAGACGTTTGTGTTGCAGCTCATTTCTTGTCTTTCAAAAGAGAGAATTTAGACAAATATAGTCCTGGGAGCTACACCCCAGAGATGATTTACATAACAAACAGCACACACTGTACTAGAAAAAGAAAACACCCTAGTTCTCATACTGATTATCTTTATTTAGAAAAAAATTAAACAGTTTATTTTCCCTCTATTTATGTGTAAGTATGTGTGTGTGTGTGTGAGCAAGTGTGTGTGGATAACCACAGAGGCAGACTATAGCTGGAGATACAGGCCATTATGAGCTGTTCAGCTGAGTGACTCGGGAGTCTAAATCTGGTACTCTGCAAGGCCACAACCATTCTTAATGATTAAGCCATCGCTTCAGCCCCAAGATAGATTTGGGTTTGGTTTTTATTTTGTTTGAAGGTAGGGTCTCACTATGTAGCCCTGACTGGCCTGGGACCAGGTTTGCCTTGTACGCATTCAAGACCACTTGCCTCTGCCTCCCAAGTGCTAGGATTAAAAATATATGCCACCATGTCAAGCCCTGGATATCTGCCGTATTTGTAGTTTACCTTGTTTTTGAAAGTATTTTAGTTGTTCAATGAACAGTGTGAAGACATGTCCAAACACACACACTAATCCTGAGCATGAGATTTTAGAAAACATTGTCCAAAAATTATGCAAATTATCTCTTATTTTTATGTTTTGTGTTCATGTGTGCCCCCATATGTGTGCAGTTTCATGTGCATATCTGTGCATGTCTGTGGAGGCCAGAGAATGCTGCCAGTTGTTTTTCTTTATCGCTCTCTACCTTATTTTTTTTTTTAAGACAAATCACTGAATCTGGAGCTTACCAATTGTACTAGGCTGATTGGTCAGTGATCTGTATAGATCTCCTGCTCAGATCCCTCTGTGCTGGGATTCCAGGCCCACACTACCACATCTATCCTTTTAATGTGATTTCTGGGGCATCAAACTCAGGTTTTTATGTTTGCATGTCCATTACTTCCCCTACAGCTGTCTTCCTCAGCCCCACAAATCGCCTTTTATTAAGGCAATGGATACCAGAAGGTCTATTGACTACAGAACCTTGGAGTCACACCTGTACCACAGTTTATTATTGTCAGGATGAAAGGAATTGTAGGATTTCCATAAAAGAAGGAGCATGTACAAGGTGTAGTGGGCTGGAATTACTCTCACTCCTAGGCAAGACCACTGCTCAGAATTTGTGATCCAGAGAGTTTTCCAAACTGGCAAACTGGAAAAGTTCCTTCCACCAGTTCATCTGTGGTTTTCTCCTTTAAGGGACAGATCTGAAGTACATGTAGGATTTGTGCTTTGCAAATCTTCTTACATATTATGATTTGATACAGTTTACCTGCTCTGTGATTCAGAGGACAATATGGAAAGCTGTTCAGTTACATTTTTAAGGCGAAAAATTTCATTGTTAGAATTTGTATTTCAATAGAGACAGCATCTATGATTCTTTCCTCTTACTCTAGCTGTTTATTCTTTAATATTTGTAAATTAGCAGAAATGTAGCTGACACTGTGCTATTGCTACATAGAGTTTATTACCTACCCAGGCAATGATTTAATTACATGATTAAAGTAAGTACAATTTAGCTTCTTCAGTTGTATCCTCATTTAAATAAAATACTATTTTTGATTTAATTATTGTCCAGTTCATAGGGGAGTATAGCTGAGTTTACCTACTATGGAAGAGAAAACATTAACTTAGCAATATACCTTTTGATTTTCAGATATTGACATAGCTACTCAAGATGACATCCATTTCCCCTATTTTCTGTAATGAAGAGTGACCCTTTGATGAAATTATGGCAACAAAATGTAGCCGGGAATGGTTCTAACGTTCCAGAAAGCATGGACAACTCAAAGGGAGTTGTGTAGCTTCTTCAAAACTTTCCCCTCCTGAGTTAGATCAGCCGTTTTGTACAACCTACAGACTATGTGAAGGATGACAGAAAAATAAAATACAGGGGACCATGGTCTCTAGGGACCACTGACTCCCTTGCAGCACATGCCTTTGGAGTTTATTTACTTGGGTGCGATACATATCTTTTTCTTGGTTAAAGCATTTCTATTTTGAGTCTCCTGTTGCTACACAAATATCTTCTTCTCATAAATTAGATAAACAAAAATTCAAGCCCCTCAGAGAGAAATGATGGTTGGAATCCTGAATATTTTAAGCTTTAGAGTTTTTAAATGATCAGGCTGTGCCACATGTCTTATGTAACACCTCACATTTTAGAGATTTCTCTAGATGTGAACTTACTTGATCTTATGGCAAAGCTTGTAAAGAAAACAGGAAAAGTACTAATGACCTCATTTCAGGGACAAGAGAACTATGAGTCAGAAGCATTATCACATGCCTGAAATATGGAGTGGATTAATCACCCCCACAGCTGAAATCTAGGCCACCCCTGGTCCAGGGGTTTTCCCAATATAATTCTTGAATGACAGAATGTCCTTTCTATGGCACTCAATGACCATAAGGGGTTAAAAGAGACCCCACATTTCTGTTGTAGCAACTCGAGTTTAAATGTAAGTCACAATTTTAGAAGGACTTTAAATCTTTTTGGAGGCAACTAAGAAAAGAAGGTTGAATCTGGGTGTCTGGGCATCTAATCCCAAATCTGTTGAAACTCAACTACTTTGCTATTAAATGAAAAGGAAAAGAAAAGTATTATCTCTAAGGAATCTTCTCATCCTCTGATGGTTCATTATAGTCTGCTTCCTATTTTAGGGGGGAATCTTATAAAATCTAGGAAAAGATTCTATCTAGCTATAACACTTTTGGGCATACATAAGTATTCTACATTCTACTATAAAGATACCTGCTGATTAATGTTCACTGATGCTCTACAGACAATAGCCAGGAAATGGAACAGCCTAGATGTCCATCAACTGATGAATGGATAACAAAATATGGTACTTTCAAACAATGAAATATTGTTCATCCATTAGGAAAAATGGAATTATGAAATTTTACAGGTAAATGAGTGAAATGGCAATTAATTCACAGTTTGGTAACCCAGACCCAGAAAGATAAACATCACATGTTTTCTCTCATCTGTAAATGTTAGTTTTGAGTATTCAGAAATGTGTGTTTTATTTGGAATACCATACAGGTCAGGAACTTAGAAAGAGACCATGGGAAACTGCTTTCAAGAGAGAGGATACAGAACACAGTGATATAAATGCTAAAAGGAAAATAATGGTGCAGGAAGGGTTAGATAGTGGTACTGGATGGAGGGCAAGGTTGAGGGAAGAATACGGGGAGGGATTAAAAGCAGTTAGGACCTTTCCAGAAAATCATATGGAAACCTAACTACAACTGCAGAAGCTTCTTAAAATATCCATACATGTATATACAAAAGGACTTAAAATAGAGTTACCCCATAAAGTGGCAACAGTGTCACTACCAGATATCACAGGCTAACAAATAAAAAACATAGGTTTCAGAAATGGATCACATCTTTTAGAGATGTTGGCCAATGAGGTCCCATAGAACCCCTAAGCATCACTAACTATTGCCAAATGCTCTTGGTCACCCTCTATCATTTGATGGTAAGACTCCATTGCTGAATAAAACACATACTTGAGTTATAAAACATGGATAAATCAAGCTGGCACTGACCCGGAAATTTCATTTCTACTGGTTGGCTTTCATAGTTCTGGAAGGTATCATGCACACTAACAAAAGAGAGAAGTAATCAACAGTCTTACCAAGCTATAAACCCCAACTGCTCTAATCATAACTGGCTTGGAAAGACATGCCCACTAGTGTAATAATGGCACAGAGATCATGAGGGTAATTACTACTTTTTGATTGGATTTAAACCCTGCTCTGCAAGATGAAACCCATACCAGTCACCATTGTTTGTCCAAGGGCCTGTGAGTAGACAGATCACAAGTCCTATAGGAGAACCTATCACCATTATTTTGCCAAATAAACATAGTATTAAACCAATTTTAATGACTTATCATTATATCCATAGATTAATAAATCTATCAGTCATTACTAGAGGAGCTTCTATTTGCAGTAGATGGTGATTAATACAGAGACACAAAACTGGTCAAGTTACGGAGAATAAGAGAATTGGGAATGCTCAACTCTAAATGGAACATCTATGTCACACCCTTCCTCTCAGCACTAAGGTATCTGCAGGAGAGAGGGCAGGAAGACCGTAAGAGTCAGAGATGGTGGATAACTATATGCAAACAGTGTCTTCTGGACACAACATGGCAATTGCAGAGAGGACTCATGGTGGTTGTAACAGCACACACAGGACCTGTGCAAGCTCAAGGAAGACCAAGTTCCAGCATGGAGAGGGGAGGTGGCACAAAGTCCACTCTTAGCCAAGGAACTTTTGGCAAATGTGAGCTGGTTAGAGACAGAGGGTCTCAGTCTTCTTTAAGAGGGTAGCCCCTGCTTGGTTGACTATACTCCAGTGGAGAACCACATGTCCAAGAATTTATAGGCAGCACAAATTGAACTTGATCGATGTCCAAAAAATGAGGACACATAGTTGGATGGGGAGGGAAAGGGATATATCTGGGATGAGTTGGGGGAGGTTAGAGTATGATCAAAACACATTGTACCAAATTCTCAAAGAACTAAAGAAAATATTTCCATTAAATATCTAAAGCCACCCTATACTGATAATCAAAACTTGAGAATGAATATCTTTAATACACTGTATGATTGGAATTACTTCAATGTCTGTTGGTTTCCATGGCAGTAGATTTGACATATTTAGCAAATAAAAATTAAGATGCACAATTATAGACCAAGTTCATGTCAACAATGGGTATTTCTTTAATGTAACTATTTCAACATTTTGGAAATACTTATACTAAGGGCTGGTCTTTGTTTATCTGTATTTTATGTGGCAATGCTATTTGTAGATAGATGAACCCCAGCTTGCTTACGCTCTAACTCATCCTCTGTTTGGAGCACTTCTATAACATGCAAATCTGTCAATCATTTTACTTAAGCCTGTGGTTTAAGTAATGTTTGTTGGATATACTTGTTCAGGAGTTAAACTGGGTTACATGGCAGGAAAAAGAGGGCATGAAGCTCCAGCTGATCAAGGCAGAGTCTACAGTGTTTTCCTGGAGATAATTGGTGAAAGAACTTTCCACTTTTGTCAGCTGCTTCCTGATAGCCATGGGAGATATAGGACTTTTGGTGGCCCCATTCTCTAGCATGGTCTTGGGAGCCATTGAGAAAACTGTGCCAGATTCTGCTCCTTCAACCATTGTGCTCACCCTGCATTGATGCATCCTGATGCTCATCCTGCACCTCATTGAGCTCAAATGTGTCTCTTTTGCAACTGGACCATGACTGATACAGTTCTCTAGCTATTTTAGGCAGCAATAGGAAGAGGAAAATGACATTAATGGAATTTTAAGCTTATAAACAACAACATGAAAATGAACACTCATTAAACAGTGGCATAGAACCTTTGTCAGGCCACTCTAAATCATTCTGTTTTGACTTATCAAATCCCTTTTGTTTTTCTTTGAGTTTTAGTCCATTGATAGATGTTGTTTACTATATTGAAATCATAAAGCAGACATAATTTTACATGCCACTTTTCTCCCTTAACAACATGTCATTTTTTTTATTTTGCTGTGGTCTCTGTAATTATTTTAATGGCTCTGTAATAGTTTTTCTACTTGCTATATCATAACTCATTTAGTTATTCTCTTTCTTTTGGATGTAAAGGATTTTTTCCAGCATAAATATCCTTTAGTTAAACTGAGCTTTTTTTCTATCTCCTGAACGATTCTTTAAAATAAATTCCCAGCACAGCAATAGGATAATTGGGTCAAAGGCTGTGAACACTCGGAGTCTTTTAAAATGTTTTTCCAAATTGCTTTTCACAAGGGATATAGAAAGGACAATTTCAGTTGGGTGGCAAATGTACTGATGGTTAAATTAAGGCAAGCCAGGGAAAGCTAACACCATTCAGAATGCTGAAGGCACACCACCCTCCCACCCTGATGCTCAGGGAATCTGCAGGCTGCTTGTGGCAGGATTGTGAGGGAAATCACAGCGGTATTAGGAGGATTTCTTTGTGACAGAACATTATGTTCTCAGATTCCGTAAATGAAGTGAATCTTATTTACTTCCAAATCATTTAAAAAAGTGTCTCCTCTGAAGCCAGAAGCAGCTTTCCTGGTCTTACATCTGTTTTCATTCCGCACTTTGTTACTTCTTCTGCAAAGAGAGACTCATTAGGAATAGCTTGCTTTTATTAGTCTACATGCATAGCAAATGCTTAGTGCTTGGTCTCAGAGTCAGCCCAGAAATATTACTATTGATTAATATTAAAAAAATGCCTGAGGACCCCCTACAACTCAATAGCACAGCCCGCCCCCATGACAAGATTAGAGAACACATTCTCCAAGGAAGGTGAAAATACAAAATTGTCTTCAATACCACCATCATCAGGAAAGGACACAAATTGAAGCCACAATGAGAAATCAGACATTTTGGGATGACCATTATTAATAACAACAACAATCAATCAATAAACAAATATAGAAGTAAAGTGTTAACAAGGATGTTGAGAAAGGAAATCCTTGTGTACTACTGGTGAGAATGCATACTGGTGCAACCGTTGTGGAAACAGTATGGGGGTTCTTAAAACATTGATTGGTATTACAATTAGTATTTGATCTGACTATGGTATTTCTGTGTACATGCCCAAAGGGGAGGAAATCAGTTCCTTAAAGACATTTCCAAGTTCCCATGTTCATTGCAGCATTCTTTATAGTAATCAAGATGCAGAAATAACCTGTGTCCATCAACAGAGGAGTGAGATAAAGAAAAGTCATATGAGATAAAGAAAATGCAGTATGTTGCATGTGTGTGTGTGTGTGTGTGTTGAGTTGTGCAAAAATAATACTTTTGCTTTAAAAAAATTTAAACTAAAAATTTTTGTGTATATGAGACAAGACTCAAGACTCCAACCTCTTCAGACTGAAGCTCAACCTTCACTTAGAACATTTGGATCCCTACCCCTCACAGAGCACAGCCTCATGGGAGATAATGACAAACAAGGAAACAAGCAAACAAGCCAGCCCCATCACTGAGAAAAGTCAGGGTAGGAGAGAAATATTATTCAAATTTTGGGGCCTCACAGATGGCTCAGTGGGTATGAGTACTTCCGCAAAGACCTGAATATGAATTCCCCAGCACCCGTATAAAAAGGGCAGACATGGCTGTGCATACCCGTTATTCCAGAATTGGGGAGCAGAGACATGTGCATCTCAAGAGGTCAACAGTCAGCTGTCATAGCCTAAATGGCAAGCTTCTTGTTCAGTGAGAGACCCTGTCTCAAGGCAATGAGGTAGAGAGTGACAGACGAAGACATCTGTCCCACTCTCTCCTCCAGATATACACCACACACTCAGAGCACACATACAACAACTCACCACCAAAACAAAATAAAACAAAAATATGCCTAAATTAAAGACAAAGAAGAGATATGCATTTGCCCTTGTCTTTCCTTATGGCTCTCTACATTTCATGAGAATTTCCCTTTGTGGAGTCTTAACACCCATGAATGTTAAAAATACCCACAAAAATCACGTTACAAGTTTATTAAACTTCAAATTCTACCAAGCAGGGGCTCACGGCAAGCAACAAAAGCAAAACAATTATTAATACCATCATCGTCAGACCACAATAGAAAGAACATTTTTTAACTCTAGAAGTGTTCCATAAGAACAATGCCTCAAATTGAATTCATTTGGCTCTCCAGAAGCTCTGTACATTGTCCTTACATTTTTCATTTTGCCTCTGACAGCTTATAACTTAATTTTGAACTGGCCAATGTCCAAGGCTTGGTACTTGGGAAGTACTGGGGTAATGGAAAGACCTTATCTTTGGAGTCAGAGAGATTTGACTTCAAATGTGGCTTCTGCACTTGACCTTGAGTCACTCAAAATATGGGTTGGAGCTGTCCTGAGGGAGAGGGTGTGAATTTAGCCTTGTGCATAGGGGCAGGTGAGGGTGTTCTGGATTCCTGCCCATTTTTGTCCCTTCTCCTCTTTCTGTCTCAGTCACAAAACAACATCCTGACTTTACTTTCTCATTATTTAATTTTAATTGATATAACTTTTCAGTTACTAACTTTTCTAAAAGAAATCTGTGAATATCAATTATTTAAAAAATAGCATGAGAAATTTGTAACTCCTTCTTACAATATTTTAAACACTCACCAAATAAACCAAAAAGAAATCAAACAAATGCAAAACACAAGGGTAATTTCAGTCCATTTCTCAGACTCTTGCTATATCCTTTGACATGAACTTGGTCTTTGTCTTCACTTAGCTCAGGCTTCTGGAGGCCTTTTCTCTCACCCTTGTTCCTCAAAGTAGTGCAAGAAGATTCTTATTGAGGGGGTTAGCAGGAATCCCACATGCTCAATATAACCAATGCTGTCTAATAAATTTCACTAACATGTCACTTTGCAAGCCCCTGCATTTCTGGTGTTGAATCCCCTTCTGCAACAAAATTGATTCTTACTGTTATGTCTTGGACAAAACCTCTCTGTGCCATGAAAGTTTTTCTTGCCATATCCCAACCCTACTCCATGTTGGAAAGAGATCTACTTAGAAAGATGCAGAGGGTCACATGAGGCAGTAGCTTCATGAACAGACAACAACAGAGTTTATACATTAAAATTTTGATTTCCGTGATTAAAACCAGATGGGATTGCTCTAATTTAATTATTTTGTAGGAAAAGAAAGTCGCTTTCCATCCGTAGGGGATAAACTGGTAATTGGAGAAGAAATTACGCAAAGGGGAGTCACTTCTTCTTTTGTTCACGGATGTTTAAGTGCTTTGCATTACCTTAATGGTTTTCCTGATGTTCAGGAGATTCACCCGCAGACTTTCTCTGATGTCAGGTTCCTTGGAGGTAAGGATGCCAGAGGTTTGCTTCTAGCAAGTGTCAGCACTGAGGACCCTGTCAGTAGTTAACTCTCCCCAGTCTTCTTCCCTGCTGCTTCATGCTGGCCACCTTGGCCTTCTTAATTACTGAAGAGAAAGGAATGGGGATGTGTGTGGACAAAAGCAGATGAGATACCTCACTCTTTTCTGCAGAGCTATTCAGGAAGCCAGTACATTTACATTGTATCACTGTGTCCCCAAGTTATTTTTTAAGTCAATGGGAGTTTTGCAGCCATGAGACGACTAAGCATGTGGCGGTGGGTTCAGGGGAGCACCTGTCCACATTCAGTAGTTTCCTAAACTGTTCTTCATGCAATTAGATAACTCTGACAGTGACACCTCCACGCTTTGTTTAACAGAACCATTTTTTTCTAGTGTTTCGAACAAGAAGCATCTAGAAGAAGTCTTCTCTCTATAAATGGATTGGTTTAAAACAATAGAAATTTATCCTTTCCCTTTCTAAAGATGAGAAGTGTGAAAGGAAGTGTTTGGTAAGGCCACACGGTTTTAGAAAGCTCAGGAAAGTAGTCTTCCCTTGCCTCTTTATGGATTCTGTAAGTTCCTGGCATTCTTTACACTCTTTGCTTATGTCCACATCTTTCTGATCACCCCCTTTTCTTTTACATGGCTACCTTTTTCAGGGCTGTGTCCAAACCCATTTCTTATAAAGAATCTAGTCATTTGACTAGACTCATTCAAAGTTAGTATTTCATGTCAACTTTGTTTGCAAAGACATTTTCCCAATACCACGGTTCACAAAGTCCTGGGTGAAATGAACATTGAAGGACATGATTTATTGCAGGACAATGTCTAAAGAAGCGTTCTGGTCTTCCCTACTTCTGTCTATATCTCTGTACATCTCTCAACACCAGGTATTAAAACTTTCTTGAGGTTCTAAGTTCTACCCTGAAACCTCTTGATGCCCATGACAATCAGCTATCAGGCAGTGCTACCCAACTTCTCAGTTTTATACCAAAGGAAATAGCTTTTTGCTTCCCAAAACTCAGCTAAAAACAGAGAGCAAATTACGACTATCCCAAGTGCCTGACTCCCTAATGCGAATCCCTCTAGACTGCCCTTTTTCAATTAGGATGAATAATTTCCCTTCACAGACCTCTACCTCTTCTTCACATCTGTGCCCTTTGAAGTCTGGAATTGGTGTAAATGCTAATTTGAAATTAACATACAATTTATTTCTATACTAACCTCCTCTGGTTCATTTCCATCTCTTTAAGACCTTTCCCAAGTACTTGGGCAATGAGAACTCTTCCTTTCAGATCATCTGGGGACATTCTGGAATCCTCCCGTTATCTGTGGTGTGCATGTGTCCCAGCACAGGTCAAGAGCCAAGAACCTAGAGACAAAGTTCTTTAGTGTCCTGTCTACCTCAAGTGCTTGTGGAAGCTGGGTGTACTTGTCACCCAGAAGCAATTGATTTCTCTGTTCATCATTAAATGTCACTAGTTTCTGGGGGATCTCTTTGTTTTCAGGAGTATGTATAATTCACAACATACATGAATAGTTGGTCCCTTAGGGCACCACCTCAAAAATTATGGCTTCTGCCCAATATTTTCTGACAATCATTGTGATTGTTTTTTTTTCTTTTTTTCCATTCACTTGTGGTTACCAGGTAGTGTTTCTCTGATGCTGAGCTCTGTTTGGACTACTACGTGGCATGCCAGGAAGTTATGCCATCATGAAAAGTACATCTGAAGACACCTTGGAGGGCCTTTGGACCCTTCCTTTGCCATCTGGAGGGAGGAGGCCTTTCACAGACCAATAATGGGCAGATTCCAGAAAGCTTCCATTTCTGGCAGAAATGATAAGCCCTTTCCTGACGGAGACTTGGATTTCTTTCACAATACCCAGCCTTTGCAAAAGGCCCAATGGAGCTCACCACCATACAGTTCTTGGCACAGTAAGTCAGTTGGACCCTTCCATTACTGGCTCATCATACCCGATGATGCTTCACCGCTGTTGTAGGCTACTTTCTCTTTCTTTTTCTCCTCAGGTGCTTAGTTTCCATTCTTTGCAGGGTCTGAGGCCAGAGCCTAGTGAAAAAAATTATGATAGAATTTGCTCCCAGAGATTCATTGTATAGGTAGGCAATGGCCAGCCATTAAGGGAGAATAGATCTCCAACTTGAAGTCCTTGAAGTGATCAGCAATGTCAGAAACCAAGGCACTGTCCCTGACTGGTTAGCCCAGAGCGGTCAGAGCATTGTCGCTGACTAGCAGTTTCCTTTTTAATTTTTATTTTTAATCTTTTGCATCTACTTCCAAATTAAGATCAACCAGAAAGACAGTATGTTTCCCAAATCAACCTCATATGATGTACCACTTCTGTCTATTCAGTCCAGCCCAAAGCTTCCCATTCCAACCAAGAGATATCTGAAGCTTCCCACAGCTGATTTCCTCACTCTTTCCCTTGTCTTGGAGTCTCTGCCAAATATCATGATGGTGCCCAACTGCCCTACCGAAGGAAGCTCAGAGTAAACACGCACCGTCTCTTCTTTCAGTGGGCTTTGTTTATTTCCAAAGAAGTCCAAGAAATTTTAGAAGACAAACCCAGACATATTAAATTTTTACAGGGTGGGCTTGAACATTTAACAATTTCTGAATTGGAAGACACTAGATTTCACTGCTTAAAATTTGGAGTAATGGGGGAAAAAACTGTTACAAGATTGTAGTACATGTATGACAGAAATTGTTTGACTGATTTTAGTGGAAAGTCCCTAGCTGGAGGTTACTTGAAAGTTTCTGGTGGGGAAATTCTATGGTTTCATTTTACTGTTTATGCTGGGCTTAGTTGTGTAAGAATTAAGAGAGAAAGAGCTTAGGTCTTGCATTTTAAAAAGAGGCTATTAATGAATCATCCTGCACGATGATAAGCCAAGCAACCTAATCATACACAAGATGCGAAACCAGGATGTAGCAGTTCTTTTTATTGATTGACTTATGTTATCCTTGGTGAAGAATTCTGAAGCAGAAAGTAGGGTTCTGGTGAGTTCTTCAGAAGAACTATTAAGTCATCAATGAAGACATGAAGGACTGTGGGTACCTTCTTCTGCCTTCGTTAGATGGGGATGCTGCCTTAGCACAGCCTCTGATGTACTCAGCCTGAATGTGCAGAGCAAGAAAGGATGCTGTAGTCATTGTAGTGTCTGTTGTCACGACACTAAAATAAATGGTCTAAAGTGCTCCCAGCCAGCTAGTGGCTGGTGCCTGCATTTTTCTGTGGCTGACTTCTTGGTGCCCTTTCTGACTCATTGAGATGTTTTGTTTGTGTTGTCTAACTTTTCCTGCTGATAGACAATTTGTCTTCATGCCTTCCTTACTTTACCCCCCCTGCCCTCACTGATGATTTTTTACCTCTTTTCTCCTCCGCTTCCTTCATGCTCTTTGCCTCCTCACTTCCTCTTCCCTTTCTTCTCAAAAAAATTCTCCTCTTTCTATTTCTGTGAGAGCTATTTACTATTCTGGTATTCTGGATGAACACCTCACATGATAATGACAGGCATTCCAGAGTTCATTTAAATGACTTGTAGTAGTGATCAGTTCTAAAAATAGGTGTGCATATATTTACTTAGTCTTTTAAACAAGTTTTTCTTTGAGTTCGCCATTCCCCACTGATAGGAACTTCTCAGGTGAAAAAATTAAGAAAAATTCACCACAGTCTGAGCTATGGTGAAAGGATGGCCTTCTGAAGGGAGAAGCTCTTCTGTGGACTCACCATGCTTCAGACAGTGCAGTGGTGAGCTCACCATATCCCTGCAATGGGCGTTATAGAGGTGGGGTGTTGTTAATGAAATCCAAGGATTCATTGGGAGAGGGCGACACAGATTCTGGCTTATCATTTCTCCCAGAAACAGACACTTTCTGGAATCAGCCCACCTATCAGTCTGTGGAAAACGATGGCCTCCTCCCACCATATGGGCCTCATGATAGTAATTGCTCATCCTACGTAGGTGCCAAGCACAAGCTGAGTGTAAAAATTGAAACTATAAAAATTTCAGTGGTTGGGGTGTTTCTACCAACTGTTTGGCTTGCCATGCCCAGAAGGCATGATGACATGATAATCTTTTGTCAGGAATTGTGTGGGAAAGGGACACAAGGAACTCTTTTGGTAGAATTTTAACAGCGTCATCACTGCATAGAGTTTATTTTTTACTTTATTTATGTTGATTTTATTTTGTTTATTTTATTTTATGTGTATGAATGTTTTGCTTGCATGTATGTCTGTGTACCATGTGTATGCCTGGTACCTGTGGAAGCCAGAAGAAGGCAATGGATCCTGTGGAATTAGAGTTACAGATGTTTGTGAGCCACCATGTGGTTCCAGAAATCAAACTTTGATCCTCTTGAGAGGCGTTAGGGCTCTTAGCTACTGAGGTATCTCTCCAGCCCCTGGAGCTTACTTCTTTTAAAAGTTTGATCATTTTCAGCCAGGATGACTTAAACATACAATTTCACTCTTTAGATATCCTTCCTAGTAGGCATGATTAAGTTTTTCCTGGGCTGGGAACACTTTGATAGGTTGGCCTACAAAAGCCACTGTTCCTATTGAGGCTGTTGCTTCCCTTTTTTCATGGCTAACTAAGCCCTTTCATAGATCACATTGTAGCTCTTAAACTACGACTGAACCTTTTCATTTCTTTATAGTTAAAAATGTCTGGGCCTATGTAGAAGTCTTTCTAACCAAGATGAGTTTGTTCAATGCGTTTCTAATCTTTATGCATTGATTTTTGCTCTAACTCTCAGAAAAGAAATTTATTTCAGAGTTTGAAGAGACGCCTCTCTCCAGCTCATAAGAACTGTCAAGAACTCCTACTTAAAAAATAATCTTTTCTTATTCAGTGATTGACTCGTTTCTTGAGTGTCAACCCTCATAATTATTCCTTGGTGAAAAAAAGCTAAGGATTGTAATGAAGAGCATGGAATTTCTCACTCACAGTTCAGAGGAGAAGTTTGATGTTAGGGGTTTACTACTGAAGCACTTAGGTCCTTAGCACATAAAACCCCTCAAGGGTTCAGTGGAAAACAATCTCAAAGTCACATGACATCTTTCACCATTTGATAGTTATATGGATATCCAATGTGTAAATATCAAACATCAGGTGAATGATCCTTAACAGGAATAATGAAAGTCCTTGGGGCTTCAAGTTCTAAATTTGTAAATTAGTACTAATAATAATACAACCATACAAGGTTACTATTTAAATTCTTTGACAATTTTGTACATGGCAATCATGAATTTGGGGTCATCTTTCATCATCTGTTACTCTCTAACATCCCCATCCATTCCCAATAAAACCCTTCTTTCTAGTAACCCACTTTTACACTCCCCGCCCCGTGTGTGTGTGTGTGTGTGTGTGTGTGTGTGTGTGTGTGTGTGTGTGTGTGTGTGCAGTGATTTTAATTATAGTTTCTCTCATGAGCATAAGTATGGAGATATTTACTGGAAAGTGGGCAACATATCAGTGGCTACACTACCAAAGACAGTGACACCCTCTTCCTCAGTACCCATTAACTGCTGAGAGTTCCCCAGGGCTGGCCACTCGTGATAAAATGTTAAGGGGCCCAATCTTGCACAGGCCAGGCCTTGCGCATGTCACCACAGCTTCAGTGAATTCTTTGGTGCAGCGACAAGTCATGTCCAGAAGGCATTGATTTGCCACGTTCCTCCCAATCCTCGGTCACTTACATTCTTTCTGCCCTACCTTCCATGCTTCCTGAGCTTTAGTGGGGTCAATATACATATCTTGTTTATAACATAACACAGTTACTTATTCTTTGACATTTGACCAGTTGTGAGTCTTCAAAGGGTTTTAGCGAGGAAACCAAAATTTGTCAAAATGTACTATTCTTTAGCCACACTATTTTAATAGCAGTGATATTAATCCTTAGAGTTTATAGAGAATACTATGTGTGTTATGTAATACTTCCCAGATTCCTTCCTTAGAACTAAGTATTATTTTCAATGCTTGAAGTCTTCTTGTAGTTCCACTTTGCCGAGGGTCAATTTCTTAGCGACTGTCCATAGTGGTTATTGTCCCTTCAACTTGAGCCCCTACTCTGGAGCTCACCAGTGTCATCAGCTGAATCCATCTTGGAGACTGGATCAGAGTTGAAGTTCCCCTATGTCATACGCTTCCCTTTTGTTTCTTTGTGCAAGACTGATCTCAAGATTCCTTCCAAATTCACAACCTGCACACTCATCTCTGTTTCAAAGTCTTCTTTGCAAATGATCCAGACTTCAGAATTGGGTACCAGGTCCAGGAAAGCAGATGGTGATATGATACCATGGAGCTGAATCAACTCATGATCAGTTGGAACTGTTGAATTGTGGGACAAAATAGCCCTTGGCACTAACCAATGTAGTTATTTAACTGCTCACTGGCAATGTCCTAGGGTGGTATACTTATGAACTTGAATTGTATCATCAGTGCCAAGTGTCAGTTGAACTAAAAGTGCAATGGAGATGAGCAAGAATTAATAAGATGGTACTCTAGGGAAAAAAGTAAGACTAAATGACTAATTGACAACAAAGCCAATTGGGAAAGCCAGAGGGCTTCAGTGGTATCATGTAATGAGGCTTTTATTTCCTTTAGTGGATGGCCAGCGAAAGCAGAAATCAGTCATGGCCTTCTCCTGGAAGAAGTGAGCTTCAGAGGCTTTCTGCTTTGCCAACTCAAAAGCCCTGGTTGGACTAGAAAGGGGCCTGTACTCACTGAAGCTTTAGATTCCTTTGAGCTTACAGCTGTGCAGGCTGGTGCTCCTCCCTGTGTGAAAACCCGCTCTTTTGCAGAGGAACAACATGCATTGACTCTTACCCTTGTGGCTGCAGGGCTAAGGATTTTCAGGGTCTCCTAGTGAGGGAAGGGAAAGTGACGTGACTGAAATGTGAGACAGAGACAACATCTATTGTTCAGAGTTAGCAGAGTAAATGTGATTGTCCTCTGAGGATGATGGAACAGAAAGGGACAGAATATAAGTTTAGACAAAAGAAAAAAATTTTTTTTTTTTTTGGTTTTTCGAGACAGGGTTTCTCTGTGCAGCTTTGCGCCTTTCCTGGGACTCACTTGGTAGCCCAGGCTGGCCTCGAACTCACAGAGATCCGCCTGGCTCTGCCTCCCGAGTGCTGGGATTAAAGGCGTTCGCCACCACCGCCCGGCGACAAAAGAAAATTTTATTATGAGAATGCTCCTCTGAGATGTGAAACTTAACACCCTATGAGCACCTGGGAAATGCTAAGATTGCTTTAATAAATATGGAAAGATGAAATAGGAATTCCAGAAGTAAATAAAGAAGGAATGGAAAGGTCCAGAAAATGAGCTTGTGAGAGAGGGTGTAATGTGTAATTCTAAAAATTTTATCGTAAGACTGTAGTCCATTAGGGAGCCAGAAGGCCATGCAATAGCCTATGTCAAATATGACATAGACAAGACTGCTAAGATCAATAACTGCCATTTCCCATTTGGGAAATTCCAACCTATGTTTTTTGAGACAACTTTTCATAAGATAGAAGATGTTCCCATGAGAGTCATCATAGTTTGAACCAAGGCACACTCAAGCAGAAATAAATATAGGGAGACATCCAAATTCCTCCCCTACTGCTGTCCCAACACTTATCTTCCAGCTAGCATGGTGAACCTTTGCTCTGGTTGCAAAAGAAGAACCCTCGGTCCATTTTCCAGGGACATTTGTGCCCTCAAAGCAGAGTACACCTGTATCTGGTTTTCTATATTGTGGTGCAAGGGTAAAACACACGCCCAGAGGTGAATGGCTTGGATGGCATGTCTAGAATCTTGAGGAGGAAGATTAGAAGACTGGACACAAAGAGAGATAGAAGGAGAATCGTGTAGATGGACTCTCAGAGGAGACACTGATGAGTCAGAGTTGAATCTTGCCAGTTCCCCCTCTCCATTTACTACAGCACTGTTGCATAGATACATGAAGTAAGTGGCTATCATTGGAGGGATAGACATGGACAGAACAGCCCATATGAAGAAAGATGATTGAGTGACAGTGACTGTTCAAACCAGAAACAAAGACCAGCACTGAGCCACCAACACAGTACCACCTTTCTGGAAGACATATATTTAAAGGGAGCAGTGATTCATTTGTAGAAACAGACACATACTCAATGTGCTGGTAGTTGGCTTCCTAGCCTCTTGGGCTTTGACCAGCACTTCTCTGGGACTTGCAGAATATTTCACATCCGAGCAAGTATCTCACTGTATCAGACACATGGGTTTACTTCATTAAGTAACCAGGTATAGTTCAGGGTCCATGACAATAGCAGTCACTGTTCTAATAGAATACTAAAGCACCCTGCTGGACTGACAGAATAGAAAGCCAACCTGTTAAAAGCATAGATGAAATGCTAGTTCAATAGTAGTGCTTTGCCAAGAAAGGGATTTATCCTTTGGAAATTCAAAGATTCTTAAGTAAGTTTTTTTTAATGGTGATGTACACTCAATAGATAGAATACATGGTGTTAGGAACCATGAATGTGGAAAATGAGGTCAGCCAGCATTCCCATAGACCATGAGGAAAACTAATGATTATCATCACTGTGAGTTTCCAGGTCCTTGTTCTCAAAGGAGGAGTATTTCCATCAGACAACACAGACAAAGACTTAACTATAGACCTTAGCTGCCTCCTGGTCTCTTTGGACCCTTTAAGCCAAAGACAAACAGGCTTAGAAACAGAATTCTCATGTTGTAGAGATGATGGATTCTTCATGGAAAAGCCATTCAGGGCACTTTTTTTTTCCACTGAAGGGATTCACTTGTGTACATCTTGGTAATCTTTTGTTCTCCAGTGACTATAAATACACCAAGGCAGCAACCAAATCAGAGAAGGTCATAGAGCTGAGAATCTGAAATCACACTGTCAGATAAATTATCAATACCAGAAGAATTGCATCCTGTGAGGCAATTAGAATATAGGTTGGGTGGTGAAGGAGCGTGACAAGGAGCATCAGGTATGGTGTTGTGATTAATCCCCATTCCAGGAAGCAGGGCATTTCTTACTCATTTCCTCTTTTGAGTTTCTCCCAGGAAAAGAGGATTTCTGAGATACTACTGAAGTTGCTTTCTGAACCTACAGGAAGAAATGGATGTTCGTGGGTCAAGGGTGGCTGTGGTAGGTGGTTCCCACACTGCCAGATGTCTTTTAGGAAATGATTGTGCACAGTGCAAGGATGTTTGTGGTGGTGGGTGGTGTCATACATTGCCATATATTTTTTGGTAATTGTTGTGCACGGTGCAAGGGTAACTGTGGTGTGTGGTTCCCTATACTGCCAGATACCTTTAGGGAATGGTTGTGTATGGTGCAATGGTGGCTGTTGCCTTTCGGAGCAGATGGCTTTTCCCCAGATGCTGGCAGAGCTTTAAGGTGGAGCCTGGCTGCTTTTCCTCTTTGAGAATCCTTCATCTGAAGAAAGCTGATCCATAGACATGGATCTTTTCTTGAGAATCTGATGGCTGGCAATTATAGGGCACCATGGAGCCACTTAACACTAGCTGTGTTTGGTCACTGTGGCCTGACTGAAGTTGCCAGTAGGCTTACCCTGGGTTCAGCTTCTTCTTCTGTATGATCCTATTTCCACTGGTCTTGTCCCCACTGTTTCTATGAGATATTGAGCTGGAGTGTTTGTATTATATGATCAGCCCCATCACCATGGAAAGAAAATATCAACTGGAGGGGAAGTTAAGACAGCTGGCACTCACCACCCTTTTCTCCCTACAAATTTAAAGTTTGAACCTTGAGAGGCTGAGATGCTGCATGAAGTAAGGATGGGATGGAATATAGAGGGTGTGTTTGACTGGAATGGATGCAATTCAAGACGGAGAAATAGAAGAAAATGTACCATTAGTGGTGAAAAGGCCATGAGAAAGAGAGGCAAGAGATTGGAAGTCCCTGCTCATCCTCTTTCCCATATTATAGCTACAGCTAATGGAAGCTCAACTGTATTTTTCTCATAGTTTTCTGAATCAGAAAGCTGCTTTTACTGAAACCCATAGATATATATATGCAAGCCATCATTTTTAAGATACTTGAATTGTTTAATCGACTCTTCCTAGAAGAATTATTTAATAACTTTAGTTTATAAAACTGAATTTGCCTGTACCTTTGTATTCATATAAAAATTAAAAGTCTGAGCTAAATGCTTTACTTGCATATAATGAATGCAAATTGAAACTTGTATTAGTTGGACAGCACTCCATTGAGACTATCCCAGCATTGTGCAGAGTATGAGTTTTGGGGCTCGCAGGTGAAGTGGAACCAGGACAGAGTTCCCATTCATACTGCTTTTCCTTTCATGCAAACGTCTTTGCAGCAAGGAGAATTCTGTGAGAGTCGAAGCTGCTTCATTCTACAAAAGGGAAGGATTGAGACTTGGGACAGCAAGGACACAGCAGATCCATGCTAATGTCATTTCATTAAAAAGGCACAATTAGAATTCCCATGGATTTCTCCCTTCTTGTTTCAAAAGGCAATGCCGTCAGCGATATGTGAGGGATGACATGGTATCATTATAAGAATAAGTATGGTGGCTTATTTTTAAATGTACTACCATTAGCATGCAAGAGTCTTTCCTAGAAGAAAGGGAGCAGGGACATTCCAAGCTGCCATGTGAGTAGGGATGGCAAGAATAAAGGACTTTATTGAGAGACAAGTGGCTTCAAAGTGAGCTTTGCAATGACCAATAGTAGCATGCTTATAACAATTGCTATAAATGTCTCCTTGTCTCATCAGTACCCTAGCTCACAAGGCTAAAACTCTAACCTACTAAAAAGCAGTATCCCGTAAGTCCTATAGATACTGGTGTCAACTGCCAAGGTGATGTGGTTTTCTTTTCCCAGATTGTTGAAACCCTAGAAGAACTACTGCCTTAGAGGTTGGGGACACAGGTTTTGTTGGATGCGGAGAGACCAGAAAGTTGGAGCCTCATTCCCTCAAATCTAGCCAGGTTATGATGGTTGAAACCAGCAGACCCTGCTGGCTTGCCGCTGGCTTGCCTAAGCGTCAACTATAAGAAGACAGAAGAGGAGGAAAAGAAACATAGAAAGGGAAATGCAATCTAGAATCTTGCTTCACAATCTTGCTTCTAAGTTTTCTTATATCCTCTTGATATGTAGTGAGCATTCTGTGGTAAATATGGTAAAAGAACTCATAAGAATATGTATATTCTTACATATGTGTGTATTTATGTGTTCATGTATATGTACATGTCTCTGTATATCTGTACATGCATATACGTATCCATATGGAGGGTAGATATCTATTCTAGGTCTTATCTTTCTGCCTTAGTTTTTGCATGGTCTGTCACTGAACCCAGAGCTCACTGATTCCGCAAGACTGGCTAGACAGAGCATTCTGAGGATCCTCTTGTTTCTGCCTCCCCAGGGCCAGGATGATGAGCATGTGTTGCCATGTTTGGCCCTTTACGTTGGTGCTAGGAATCAGTAATCAGGTCCTCATGCTTGTACAACAAGCACTATAGCAACGGATCCATCTTCCTTACCCTGATACAAATATTGTAATTAAACAATTGCACAGTGTTTTAACCATGCCTGTCCTTGAAATCAATTAGAAAGTACATCTGGTACCTGGAATGAGGAGTCCACACAGAATCCTTCCTGGATTAGCTAAAATTCATATTCTTCTGATGAGACCAGCTTCTACAGTCAACTTGGATCAAAAATCAAACTAACTAACCTGAACTTAAATCCCACAGGTAAGCCAGGCAGCAGTAGCACATGCCTTTAATCCCAGCACTCAGGAGACAGAACCAGGCGGATCTCTGTGAGTTAGAGGCTGAGGCCAGCCTGGTTACAGAGTGAGGTCCAGGACAGGCACCAAAATGACACAGAGAAACCCTGTATTGAAAAACAAAAATCAAAAAACAAAACAATAACAACAACAACAAATCCCACAGATAAGCAGGCACAGAAAATACACCTACTTCTTCCATCTGTAAGTCAGGATGAAGATTTTGAGATTGTGTTTAAATTCCTCTATCTAGATCCATTTCTAGTGATTCATTGTTTGCTGGATGATATACTTTTGTGTGAGTGAGATAGGCATTTAAACACTTGCACCTGTTATCATAAAGAGACATCACAATGATAAAAATAGTTTTATCTCCATTGAGTGCCAAACTTCCAAGCATAAATAGTCAGAGAGCATGTTAATTAGTCACCAAGATAATTGATAATTGAAATTTAAAATTACCTAACTCATTATTTTATTTCCAAAGCTATTTAGCATTACTTGGGAGAGGAAAAATAGTTAATGTAATATTAATATGATCAAATGTGTACCGTAAAGTACAGGTTTTTCCATTTTTCCTATGTTGTGAAAATTATACAAAGCTACTGAACAAGTGTAAGACTGCTTTTGTTTTAAATTTGCTTCCCTAGCTCCTAAACTTTGATTTGTGTGGACACGTGGAGCTGTCATCAATAATACAAGCTGTTTTGACAAAGATGAATAAAAAATAAAGTTTGGGGGCTGGAAGGGTGGCTTGTTGCACAAATCCTAAATGGTCTTATAATAAAAACCCAGAGCCAGATATCAGGGTGAAAGATGAAAGACCAGAGAAGCAGAGCAAGCCACAGCCACCGCCTCTCTTACCTCACCAACTCCTCAGCCTAAAAGAACCAGAGTTCCTGTCTCCTTCCGTCTTATGCTCCTTTCTCTGTCCAGCCATATCACTTCCCGTTTCAATCTTCCTAGTGTTGGAATCAAATGGTTGATCCCAAGTGCTAGAATTAAAAGTGTGTGCCACTACTGCCTGGCTCTGTTTCTCTTTTAGGCTGAATTAATCTCATGTATCCCAGTGTGACCTTGAACTCACAGAAATACAGATGGATCTCTGCCTCTGCCTGTGGTGGTATTGTGTTCCCCAAAATATTGTGCACCCTAATAAACTTATCTGGGGTCAGAGACAGAACAGCCACTAGCTACAAAGGCTAGAAAATGGTGGCACTCACGCCTTTAATCCCAGCATTCCAGAGGCAGAAATCCCTCTGGATCTCTGTGAGTTCAAGGCCACATTGGAAACAGCCAGGCATGGTGACACATGCCTTTAATCCCAAGAAGTGAGCCTTTAATCCCAGGGAGTGATGGCAAAAACAGAAAGATATATAAGGCATGGAGACCAGAAACTAGAAACTTTTGACTGGTTAAGCATTTGACTGGTTAAACATTTGTCTGGTTAAGCTTTTAGGCTTTTGAGCTACAGTTCAGCTGAGACCCATTCTGGATGAGGACTCAGAAGCTTCCAGTCTAAGGAAACAGGATCAGCTGAGGAACTGGCGAGGTGAGGTAGCTGTGGCTTGTTCTGCTTCTCTGACCTTCCAGCGTTCACCCCAATAACTAGCCTCAGGTTTGATTTTATTAATAAGAACTTTTATGATTCCTGCTACATCTGCCTCTGCCTCCTGAGTTAGTGCTAGGATTAAAGGTATGTGCCACCACTGCCTGACCTCTATGGCTAACTCTGTGGCTGACTCTGTCCTGTGATCTTCAGGTAAACTTTATTTGCTAAGAGTACAAACAAAATATCATCACAGTGGCTCAGTGGTTGGAAGCACTGGCTGCTCTCCCAAAGGACCCCAGTTCAATTCCCATAACACACATGGCATCCCACAATGATCTTCAATTCCATTTCCAGGGGATCTGATGCCCTGTTCCAGCTTCTTGGCCACCAGGTACACAAGTGGTACATATATACCATATACACACACACATGCATGTACACACACAGACTGGCATATGCCCCTGCACACACATGTGCACTTACAGAAATAAACAAATGCACATAAACAAAAATACACAAATTGATCTAGGAAGGTATAATAAGCATTGCTGGAAAAGGTAAGTAAGTATATGGTCCAATTCAGGATACCCATGTACTAACTAGCCTGTGCATATTAGAACATAATAGAAAACGTTAGAGAATTTTAGTTCTTCTTTCTAGTCACTGGAGTAAATAAATATTTACTGTATTAATGCACTCCACTCAAATCTGTACTCAAAGATTTTTATCATAACTTGAATATCAAAGTATATCTCTAAGAATCTCAGCAGCCATCCAGTTTAGAAGTATTCTAGAGGACATGGTGCTCTAAGGCATGCTTGGAAAGCATGCTGTGCAGAGAGAAAAAGGAACGTGCAAAAATTAAACAGAGTAAATTCTGCCATGTCTCCAAAGACCTCCTATCTAAATGAAGAAAGCAGATGGTCTCCATTAGAAAGATATGAAATTTGGTAGCAACATACAGACAGAAATCAGGCCGTCAGTTTTTCTTTAATTCTAAGCTTCACCTTAAACTACACATTGAAGGAACTCTCTATAAAACCCATCAGAGTATTGTGGTGATGTTGAAATTGTTTTGGGAGGACCCAATTATTGTGAACCTTAGGCATTTCATGGGTTCTTGGTTTTAAAATATTAGAATTTCGATGTTAAAGAAATCTCTATGAATCTGTGTTTAATATTGTCCTTTATTGCTTATCTTTCGTGTTTTTTAGTCCTTTCCTATTGTTTTTATGCACTTGCTTTTGTGTTTTAAGACACCATGCTATTGACTTCACTGTATAAACTAATATAAGGAAATTGTCAACATTCTGTTACTAGGCTTGGACAGTGTGGTTTTCCCTAATAAGACTTTATGCTGAATTAAACAGTCTCTATTTAGACCTTATCCGCATTTGGTTGTATAATATACTATACCCATGAGATAGGTAAGGAGTAACCACTTTCCCTCAGGACTGGGCATGTAGTAAGTACTGTTCCAGCACTGTTAAAGTTTGTTAAAATTGTTCTTACTGTGAATGGTGAGTTCTTTAAATTTATATCAAAAGTATTCTTTCTGATGTTCATTTTTCTGTACATAAGCAGAGATGTTGGGAATGGGACAATTTGATTCCATAATTAGAAGCTGCTGGGTTTTCCCTTGCTGCCCTGACAGCCTTGAGCAAGAGAACTGTAAGCCAGCTTGTCTGCTTTTGTGCCAGCACAAGACATCTTGAACAGTCTACTGACATCTTGGGACAACTACTTGAAGGTTGCCGCTGGTTGCTCTGATCTTAAAGGAACAGCCCCAGTCACGGCTGTTGGAAACAGTTGCAGGATAGTTTCTGTGGCCTCAAGACTTAACAATCTCTAGCTGGCCCTGAAGTCCTTTCTGTCTTGGCTGGAAGAGAAGCACGTCCATTGATGGTCTAGCAGCAGAACTGCTGTTGAGTCTTGCTAGGAGACAAAGCAGTGACTGACACAAAAGATAAACTTGGGGCTGGGGAGATGGCTCAGTGCATGAAGGGCTTGGTCCTCAAGCCTGATCACCAGAGGTTAGACTCCTATAGCCCATGCAAAATTTGGACCTAAGAGCATATGTGTCCAATTCCACTCTTTCTCTAGCAGTAATAAGCGGCAGGAGAATCCGTGGACGTCTGCGGGCCAGCTAGCTTAGTATATGCAGTCGTGAACACCAAGAGAGAACCTGTTTCCAACAAGGCGGAAAGAGAGGACTGACATCTACAGTTGTCCTCTGACCTCCTCATGTGTATTGTGACAGGTGCTCCCCGCCCCCCAAGACAATAAAGGCTTCTCTTGATTGGTCTTTTCTTGCCTACTTTCTCTAGTGCAGACTGACCTGGAACTTGAAAAGGGCACCAGGCACAGAGTGGTGCAAGTTGAGGTGCTGGCAGCACCCGACAGCTAAAGGAGGGGTAGTGTGGTGGTTCCATAGCTCTGCCTGACGTCCGGTCTCCAACATCTGTCTGTCAAACAGCCCCTCTTGCATCCCAAGCCTTATGTCCCAGCTTCTGTGCACGGTCATGGAGGGGACCGTGATGGCAGCTCAGCTGCTGCTTGACAGTTGAGGAAGTGACAGTGGACTCACCTGATGATTTGGCTGGTGGCAGTGAGAGCCTTGGCATGAGTGTTCCTACCACACATAGTACCCAGTTCCTCAGTAGTCCACTCTATCCAGTTCCTGAGAGAATGGGGGCGACCAGGCTCACACTGTAGTTCCTGTGGACAGTCCCCAACAGAGGAAAGAACTCTGAATCATCTTGGCAGTAGAAGGAGGGGGAGGGAGAGGAGGAGAAAGAGAAAGAGGGAGAGAGAGGAAGAGACAGCATATAGGCAAGATTAAAGGATAAAAGATTTCAAGGTTCCAAAGAAGAGAACCTGTAAGCACTAGTCACTAAAATTTTCCTCAATATGTGCCAAGTATTATGGGCTAAGGATCGTGGGCCCCAGGCGGAGAGCTATAATACTGACTGCTGCCAAAGGCCAAGGATTCCAATATCCAGGGGCTTCATGGGGCTACAGAAGTAGCGAGTGCCAGTTGCAACTGCTTCTGTCTGTCTGTTGCAACTTCCTTCTGCTGCCATACACTGAGAGAGACAAGATGTTGTCTACTTATAATTTCTATCCAGGTAAAGTAAAAGAAGCTTTAAGCCACTGATTCATTCACACTGTTCATAAAAGAACTAAGTGATATTTTTCAGAAAGTTTTGGCTTTGCTGATGATCTACCTATCTTGATAATCTTCCTGTTGTATTGGTAAAATACCCCAGGAAGGGTTTATTTGGCTCACAATTTCAGATTACAGACTGTCATTGTAGGGATTTCAAAGAGGCAGGAACTTGCGATAACTGGTTACATCATAACTGTAGTTACAGAGAGAAGGATGAATTAATTCATGAAATGCTAGTGCTCAGCTCACTTTCTCTACTCTTACACAGCCCAGAATCCCATTCCTAGGGAATGGTTCTGCCCATAATGGGGGAGGGTAGTCTTCCCACATCAATTAATGCAATCAAGACATCCCTCAAATAACATATTCATGGGCTGAACTGATATAGACAATTCCTCATTAAGACTGTCTCTCCAGGTTATTCTAGACTGTGTCAGGTTGACATTAAAACTAACCACCAAAATTAATGAGGGACTAGGGGGCCAGTGCCTGGGCTTCAAGGGCCTCAGCAAACCTCTGAAATATAGACTTTTCATGCATAAAACATGACAAACATTTACAGTTCTTGAAAATTTCAATTATGGTAAATATATTGCAAGTCTGCTAGGGAGCTAACTGTAGGCTTTATTGAAACATTCTCAAATATTTGACACACACAAGCTGCCTTCTCCAGTCCTGTGTCACTCAATCATTGTGACATCATGTGCCACGCTTAAAGTCCAGTTTCTGTTACTTTGGACTGTTTCCATATATTATTCTAGGATTCACACATCTCAGACCAAGATTTTCATCAAAGTAAAAGGATGAGCCTACCATAACTGCTTATTTTCAAGGCTTAATTGTGGAAAATCTGATGGTGTACGCATGTCCAAAAGTATGCAGTTGTATAGGAACTAGAAACTAAATGTTCCTGGATCAGCAAGAGTCTTTGCATATGTTTCAGAAAGCCCAGAAACTTCCTGAAATACTAGGGAGTTTCAAAATGTTCATCACACCCCCCACCCCAGTTAAAACAGTAATCATTTTTATCAAATTTAAAACAAGGTTGAGAATCTGTGATGATTGGTCCTCATGTCAACATGACGTGGTTTAGAATCACCAACGAAATGTATTTTTAGGTGTGTCTGTGATGGCTTTCCCAGAGAGGATTGGCAGGAGTGTATGACCTGCCTTTACCTTCCTATGGGCCTAGTTATAAAGAAGGCCAGACACAGGTGAGATTCACGTGCCTGCCTTGCTTCACACTGAGTATATCAATTGCTGCAGGATCCTCTGCTGACATGAGGGTCCAGCCTCCTGGGCATTCCACTATGAGCTCAAAAATCAGCTGCTCACTGAGGAGCTCCCAGACATTCAGTGTCAGATTGGAACCCACCAGGCTTCCAGCTTCTGGGGCTGAGCAGCTACCACGTTCTTTCCCCTTCCAGGTTATACACAGCTACCATTGGGTTGCCCAGCCTCTACTGTATAAGCAAATCTAGTCAATTTCCTTTTAAAAAATATATATGCATTTCACCGGATCTGTTCTTCTAAAGGACCCTGCTTACTCCAGGATCATAACATTTAACAAAGGCAGCCATAGAAGGACTAAATAGGGACTTTAATATGAAAATCCGGGCTCAGCTACTGATACCAGGAACTCTGTTGAGAATGATACAGGCATCTGGAGGACAGGGACATTTACCTTGGGGAGCACAAATATTTCCAACTGTATAGCTTTGGGGTGCAGTGCTGTTAGCAATTCCAGACTTTAACATTTCTTAGTTTATGAAAACCTGACAGTCTGGATGTGGCTATTTTTTTTTTCAGTTTAGCTCAATATTATCCAGAATCTCAGCCAAGGGTGATATGGAGCTGAAAAAACAGATAGACAGGCAACAGACAGACAGACAACAGACAGACAAACCTGTCACAGTTCAGAGTTTTTCTTAGACTTAGGAAAGACTTCTGGAATGGAACTGAGGACCCTTGGTGTCCCTGGGGTTCAGAAATTCATTGCAACATCTCCTGGGTGAGTTCAAGGTAATTTGGAAAATGAAATTCCAGCCTCCTAGCTCTCTGAAGAGATCCAGTAAAAATTATGTCTGGGTATCAATTTGTTCTGAATTTGATAGGAAATGTGGGCTCTGAAGGCCTTCTGGCTCGCTCTCTCGCTCTCTTGCCCTTGCTCTTGCTCTCTCTCTGCCCTGGGTTTTTCCAGCTTGGTGCAGTAAATGTGAGTCAATGTACCATCTTGCCAAGGGGAGGGAAGCAATCTAGTGTTTACAGGCTTTGGAACACTGGACCTTTTAGAGCTGACGTGTTCTGATGCTGCCTTGCTGATTTTCTATGTCTTTCCTCTTTAAATTTCTTCTTCCTTCAACTTCCTATTACTTACACAAAATGAAGAAAGTTCCTGGATTTATCCACAAAGTTACATGATATTTACTCAAAGATATTAGCTGGTTGAAACCCCTGTGGCTGTATCAATTTATTCTAAAATACTTTAAGAAAACATTGTTTGAAGATGTGCTTAAATGCCACCAAACCAATGGCTAGTAAATCCTGTCTAATAGGGTTTGGGGATCAAAGGTGTTTCTAGGGGTCCTTGGTCAAGGGACATGAGGGAGGGTCTGGAGCATCCAGGCTGAGTGAGAATACTGGATGCCATACTTATTCACTTGGAATTGACTGGTACCCTTCAGATGACCTTGGAGCAGTCAGTGATCTTGGTTTCCATTTCCCTCATAGAAATACTCACTAGGGCCCAGATGAGATTAAGTACCTCCCCCCTTTCCCAATTCCTTTACAGATTTCCTGACTCAGTTCAGAGACAGCACTGGGAATTGAGTTGTGTCATAACACAGTGGCTCTCTTGTTGAGGATTCCTTAATATCAGAACTCAGGTAGGTGCTTCTTCCTGTCCAAAGCGGCCTCTTAGCATCTTCCAAGCCCTTCCCGGCAGCCCTTTGAACCTTTTCAATCTAGTGTCTTGACTTCTTCTCTGTGAACTCACCTGGCTCCTCAGAGTCACCGTTCAGTCTCATGGTCTTCAACTATTTTTAATCTCTTCCTGAAGTCTTTTTTTTTCTCTCCCAAAGATTCTCACACAAATAATGTGGCAACCACAGGATTCTAAATCTTCCAAATTTCATTTAAATTGTTTATTATTATTTTATGTTTGTTATTAAAGAAAAATGTTGGCTTTTACTTCACTATTTTTTGAAGGTTCCTACTTTATAGCTTAGACTGTCTTTGAACTTATAACCCCGTGCCAAGGCCTACTGAGTTCTGGGCTTACAGACCTGTACCACTGTGTTTTGGCAAGAAACAGCTCTCAGTTACATTTCTCGAGAAATATAAAATATGCATAGCAGAAGATTAGTTTTCAGTCAGGCAGTCCCTCTACCTCCTAGCACAGCACAGATTAAGTAACAACACTTCCACAATTCAGATAAATGGTATCTTGTTCCCACATTTCTCCACACTCCTCAAATGTTAGCTTTTTAGTGTGGAAAGGGGTTTTGATGCTTCCTATCCAATTATAAGTTATGAGACATCGATTCCTTAGACAGGGTGGCCAAGATTGCTGTCAAGCCTTTGATGTAGTGAGGTTTTTCATATTCCAGGCAGGAGCGGATAAAGTAGGACCATGCCCATTCCATCCCTTAAAGTCATGATCTTTCGTTTCTATTAAGTATTTTAAAATTGACTTATAGTTTAGAAATTAAAGTCAAGACTAAGTCATGAATTACATTCAAGGGCTCAAAAGGAAGCTGCCATGGTAGTTCTTGAGATCCAGGGGCTCATCGGAGCTGTCCTCAAGGTGCATGCTCCCTAAAGGCAGAATTTGATCTTCCCTGATGGACATGTACAGCACATAGTACTCTATATAAAGAAGGGAAGACTTTCAGGACCCTTTTAAAATTATTTAAAAAACAAAAACACCTACCTTATTTCAAAGACCTCGAGAGATGTTGGTAATGTCAGTAATTTAGGAAGTTAGAAGAGAATATGGATGGAAGGAATAAGGATACAGAATATACCTGGAAGTACTTCAGAGAGTCCGGCCGTATAGGCAGTGAGGGGAAAAGAGTATAATGCTGAGTATGCAGTCCCAGGAAGACTATCTTTATAACTGGATAAAGCTTGCAAAACATTCACAAAAATCTGTCTCACTTTTTTTTGGCTGGTGCTCTTAAATCGACTTTAAAAAATAATGTAGGTAATTTCACATTTTCCCAACTAGCTATGCGAGATGACTGTGTATGGCCACTGTGTTGTGAATGAGTCATTGTGCTTAACCAAAAGCATTTCTGATATTAAAATTTCATTCCCGTTTCCTAAGAAGTCATTTTCAGAGCAAGAATAACATTGTATGAACCATGGAGAGTTTTATATAGGTGCCACATTATAATAACCAGAGGACCATTGCACTCCATAGAATACCATGCCCATCAACAATGCCTGCTACGATGAGATAATCGTCACTATGAGTGTTCAGGGACAAAAAGGATGAATCACTGAGCAGAGTATTGTCACTAATAATAAGCACTGGGAATAAGGTAATGTGTTTTTCATCATTACGCTATGGCATCCATTGTGGGCTTTCTTGCAGAGTTGCAATTGATGACCACATAAAACTCGGAGAGTTGACAGAAGTAATAAAATGTTTGTGAGTTAATGTATTACAAAAGCCTTGAGAAGCAGCCTTTACTAATTGCTCTGCTGCGTGGCCTGAGTCTTTAGTTAGTGGATAATTGATGCAATGATGTAATACTGCCAGCAGCTTTCTGTGCATTCTGCATCTGAGTTTTTCAACCATTAACAGATCCAAAACACTCAGAAGATATGACTGTGTCTGAAAGGAATACACAATATCCTAAACAACAGAGTGCAAGTATTTATACAGTGTTTACCTTATAGAATGAGTAATGCATAGATGACCCGAAGTATGTGGAAGGAGATGTGTTAGTTCCATGCAAATATTGTACTATTTAATATAAGGGATTTAAGCATCTGCAGATTTGGTTATCCAAGTTAGACACGTGAGGAGGGAGTTGTCCTCGGGTGTCTTAAGGTTGGTAAGGGACGACTGTATTTTCCAGTGATCTAGAAATCTAAGAGGGCTCATGGACTGAGGAGGACTCTGCAGGTGTCCATGCAGGGAAGGGAACAGTGAAGAGACAAGAATGAAAACTCAGTTCAGATTGACTTCGCCAACCTAGATCAAGACTTCAGGGAGTCTGATCTCACGTGGTCTATTCACAAATTTCACAAATTTCCATACAGTATAATTTGGAAAATTTTTCCTGATATGATACAATCCCTGGTGCACAAGGAAGCATAATTACACAGAAACTTGACTCAGGGTTCATGTCCAAAAAGATGGGTTGTAGAGATAGGCTACCTGTACTAGTTTAGGGGCCTAAGGAAGGGTCTGGCTTGATCTCAGCCACATGGATAGTGTAGAGGTCATTGGGCTACAAGCCACCTCTGCTCCTGTTTGTGGAAGCTTGGGGGAGGGCTGGCTAATAAGGGTCATTTATATGCTAGCCATCTCCGGTCCTGGTTGTAGAAATTTGATATGGCCTGGCACAAAAGACAATGCAGACCACCCAGCTAGAAATCACTTTCAAGCTTTATAGTAAAAAAAAAAATGGTTATATGTCCTTCCCCTTGAAAAAACAATCCTGGGTGCTCAATATTCCTGGGTTCTCTGGATATCTGTATGCACAAGGACCTTCATGCTCCCAACAATGTACCCTACATGGTTGCTGTCAGTCAGGGGTCACAGACAGCCATAAAGGAGACAGAAGTCACCCTCAGCTGATTTCCTAATCAAATCCCCACTTCTTGTGAGCAATGTTTTAAGACTTCCCTTCCTCATGAAGCTATTCTTGTGTGTGTGTGTGTGTGTGTGTGTGTGTGTGTGTGTGTGTGTGTGTGTGTTGAGGAGGGGAGTCTTTTGGATCTTGTGTGCTCTCTCTGTTCATGGGGCTCATTATGTGATCCCTCTTCTTGGCATGTATGCACCCACTACCGGATGTTTATGGACCTCCTGAGAAGATCCTAGGTTTCTTGAGGCAGAGACTATGCATCTTAGCTTTTCTGTTTCCAATGCACATGACACTATACATGCATGGAATTTTAGAGAATGAGATGTAAATGATATAATTAAGGCATTCTCAAATTCATGAAACCTATAGAAAAATTGCAGCCCTACTCTCACAGATAAAATGATGCCAACAGATGATAAGTTCTTGTTCAACAACATATAATTTCAAGAGCATCCAAGCACTTGGTTAGGAAGTGTGTTTTCTTTATATTCTTGCTTACCCTACCTGTTACCATACTAAAATTCCCTTTTCACCAACTTTAAGAATAACACCCCATTCCTACTCCTGAGGACAGGGAGGGTTGGATCTATTTGCTGGTATCACTGCATCTCTGATGTTATCAATATATACTCAAATGCCAATGAACTTTGTTTTTGTTTCATGGTTTAGACTTCATTGTGAATTCACTTTTCCTTGCTCCAGTCAGGATAATTCTGTCTCAGGGAGCCTTGTCGCTGTCCCTATTTTATTGCTTATCATAATTAGACCTGTCTGTATAGTGGCTTGGTGAATAGATGTTTCTCTCTCTCTTACTATTATTGGGCCATTTGAGGGTGGGAAATCACTTAATGATCATTTTGGCTTCTCTACAACATCTCCAGTTTACTGTCTGCAGTGGGGACTTTGTGAATGCTGAATAGATTGTCCCACCCAGTGGAGTACAATGAAATGATAGTTCCTGAAAATTAAGTATTTTTCATGAAAATACTGGTCAGAACCTATTGCCCATTACTTTAAAAAGAGAAAAATCATAATGCATGTCAAACCTCAAACAACCAATCCATTTCTTTCTTCTTTTTTTTTTGTTGTTGTTGTTGTTTTTTTTTTTTTTTTTTTTTTTTTAGAGACAGGGTTTCTCTGTATAGCTTTGTGCCTTTCCTGGAACTCGCTTTGTAGACCAGGCTGGCCTTGAATTCACAGAGATCCGCCTGCCTCTGCCTCTCGAGTGCTGGGATTAAAGGCATGCGCCACCACCGTCTGGCTAGATTTTTAAATTTTATTTTATGTGTATGAGTATTTTGCCAGTTTGTGTGTATGCCCACCACATACATACTTGGTGTCTGCAGAGGTCAAAAGGGAGCATCGGATCTTCTGACACTATAATTGCAAATGGTTTTGAGCTACCATGTGGGTGCTGGGAATTGAACCCAGTCCTCAGAAAGAGTAGCAAACACTAAATTGAGCCATCTCTCCAACCCCCAAACCATGTCTTAAAGTGAATCTAAACCTCAGTGAACTATCTAGGTTGAAGTAGCACCATGTGAGACAGGAAAACAGACATCACTTTCTGGTCAGCACACACTTAAAAAGGCTGCTGGTAATGACTCTGTGCAGTAACATGTTCAGTGTTTACAGCATGTCATAAATATTATCTTTATGATAGAACATAGAAGTGGGAGCAGGGATAAATAGAGCTTCTAGGGACAAAAAAATGAGATGTTATAATAAAAATTAATACCTTGAAATAAACATCTTTTTATGTGCAGCATGCCAAAAGTTGAGAAAAGAGCTGGGGAGAAGGACAAGGTTGTCATCTGACAAGGACTGTGGAAAGCTGTGGTGAGCGAATAAACCTGAATGGCTGTCCTACTCAGGCCAGGCTGTTAGCACAAGTTTATTTCTCGTGGTTCTGGAGACTGTGAAGCTCAAGATTAGTGCATCTGGTGTCTGGTGAGGGTCTATTTCTTAGTTTATAGATTGTGCCTTCCAACTCGATCCTCACGTGGAAGCAAAGGCAAGTGAGCTTTCCGGGGTCCTTCCTAAAATGACCTCTCTTGTGATGGCTCTGTTTCATGATCAAATGGCTTCCCGTGGTGATTATGACCCTATCACTGTGATGTAAACAACTTAGAAGAGGAGTGATTGGTTTTGACTCCTTGTTTCAGAGAGTTCAGACTATGGTCATTTGGCTCCCTGTTTCTGGGCCTTTCATGACACAGAACATCTGATGATAGGACTATATTGAGGGAGAACTTGTTCACTTGAGTGTGGACACAAAGTGTAATAAGGATCAGGCCGAGATGTATACCCTTCAGCAATACACCCCCAAGTAATCCTTTTCCCCAAACAAAGGTTCACCTTGTAAAATTCTGGGTCTCTCCTGAAACAGCACCACCCACTGGGGACCCAAGGGAACCTCCGAGGAATTTCACATAAACCACACCACTTCCTAATGCTGGCACTTTGGTGGTTAAACGTTCAACATACAGAATTTGGTCAGGCATATCAAGATCATGACACTAAAAAGATGAGCAATTTTAGGCAAACATACCAACCAGGGAAAGAGCGGGAGACGTTTCATACGTCTAAGGCCACCAGGAAAGCTTAAAAACAGGAGGGTGTGTTCAGTCTTCACAGAAGATGGTCAAACTTTGGGGGATGAAGACAGGTTAAATGCAACCAACTTCAGCTGTTTTTTTTTTTTTTTTTTTGAAGAAAATGTGTGTGTGTGTGTGTGTGTGTGTGTACACGTGTGCACATGTGTGTGTTTACATTTACATAGGAGAACCTGGAGAGGCCAAAGGTCAAATCACATGTCTTCCTCCTTTGTTCTCCATCATAGTTTTTGAGATAGCACCTCTGACTGAGCCTGGAGCTTGTCAAGTGGGCTCGACTGACTGGCTAGAGGGCCGCTGGGATTCTCCTGTCTCTACGTCCCCAGCCACTGCACCTAGCTTCTTCCTTACAAGGGCTGTGGGGGATTAAAGGCAGCCCCTCATGTTCACACAGCAAAACACTTACTTGCCGAGCATCGCCCAGCTCTCAGTGCTTTTTGAAGCAGGATTGTCACACCTCCCCTACATCCCCTTTCATTTGCCTTCTCATCTACAGGATGCACTTTACCATGTCTGTCTCTTAGGCTTCACTTGGGCACCACCAATAGCTGAGAAGCTCACGCTCCCTTCAAGCTTCACATGTGGCTGTATATTGGTTATAACCTAAGACTTTTATCTGTGTATCATGTTGTAAATAGTTGTATTGAGTTTAGATAAAAATCAATATTATTTCTTTTTAAATAATACTTTTATTAACTTTTGAGATTTTTTTTATTTTTGTTTTTTTCTTCTTTTTTAAAAAAAATTATTTTACATGCATTAGTGTGAAGGTGTCAGATCCCCTGGAACAAGAGTTACAGTTGTGAACTGCCTTGTGGGTGCCAGGAATTGAACCCCTGTCCTCTGGAAGAGTAGCCAGTGCTCTTAACCACTGAGCCATCTCTCCAGGGTCTATTTCTGATTTTTCAAGACAGGACTTCACTGTGTAGCCTTGGATGTCCTGGAACTAGCTCTGTAGACCAGGTTGGCCTCAAACTTACAGAGATCTGCCTGCATTTGCCTCCTAAGTGCTGGGATTAAAGGCATGCACCACCATGCCTGTCGAGAATTTTATATAGTGTATTTTGATCATAATCTCTCCTCCCTCCCCCAAGTCCTCCCAGATCCGCTCTCGCCTCCCTACCCATTCAACTTCAAGACAGCTTTAAAAAATCAGACTCAATTTTTGTTTCCCAAATATTCTTGAGTGGGGGCCCATTCCCTGCAGTGTGGTCGACCTTCCAGGGGTAGCGTTCTTAAAGGCGACTGACTCTCTCATCAGCAAGTGCATTACCAATAGCTCCTCAACTATGGATGAAGCTTCATGTCCATCTCTTCCCTCCGTGCTGGGATATTATCTCTCTTGAACTTGTGCATGTCTTGTACAGGCTGACACAACTGCTGTGGATTCAGATGTGACCTAATATGTCCAGAAAACACTGTCATTGTCGTGATTCTGGCTCTTAATAATTTTTATAACAAAATGGAACCTAATATGGCACTGTTAATGGGTCAAAGAACTTGTGACTAGATAGGTTATAGGTCCTGTGGGAGAACCTATTATTATTATTCTACTAAACGGACTTAATATTAAACCAACTCATAATGCAGTTCTCAACTGTCATCAAAGAAGTTTCTTTTTTAGTAGATTAATGCAGAGCTGGGCAAGTAATCAATATTCAGAGCATAAGAGACTGTGGAATGCTTGGCTTTTTATACTGTCTTCTTTATCGTTAACAGGAAGGACCATTGTTTATTGTATTGAGAGATGCATGTGTTTTGTGAAATCTATGTATTAAGGTCCCACCTTAATGGGACATATTCTAAGGAATAAGGATGAATTTTATACAGTTTTGCTTTCATCAATTTCAGTTACCCATGATCAACCATGCTATGAAAATCTTAAATGGAAAGTTCCAGAAGTGAATAATTCAACAGTTTTAAATTGTATTCTGTTCTGAGGAGCATGATGGAATTTCATACCACATTGTTCCAACTGTCTAAGGACATGAAGCATCTCTTTATTCAGTGTATTCACACTTCACATGCCACCTATCTGCCAATCACTTAGTGATCACATCAGTTATCAGGTTGATTTTTAGTTCTGTCTCACGATACTTGCATAAAAAGTTTGGTACTTTCTGAATCTTTGGGGGTCCACCAGAGGTCCTGGGAGAGATTTATAGTGGTGGAGAAAGTACCAAATATGGACTCAGCTTGCTTGGTCCCAATTCAAGGGGCGTCACAATAAAAGTATTCCAAAAGAATGAAGTCATTAAAATGACTTAGCTGTATAGATTGTTTAGATCATAGTCAAAAGAATTGTGAAGGGTGTGTAAAGATCATCAAGGAGCCTGAGTCAGACACATGATCTAGGGAGGGCTTTCTAAAACACGATATTGGAGTGAAGAGCCTATCGCAAGGGGAATAGCTGTATCTAGTGGGAATCAAGAATGCCTGTGTTTGTCAGCTGAGGGGCATCTAGATTGTTTCCAGGTTCTGGCTATTACGAATAACGCTGCTATGAACATAGTTGAGCATGTGTCCTTGTGGTATGATTGAGCATTCCTTGGGTATATGCCCAAGAGTGGTATAGCTGGGTCTTGAGGAAGATTGATTCCCACTTTTCTGAGAAACCATCACACTGATTTCCAGAGTGGCTGTACAAGTTTGCATTCCCACCAACAGTGGAAGAATGTTCCCCTTGATCTACATCTTCTCCAACAAAAGCTGTTATCAGTGTTTTTGATCTTAGCCATTCTGACAGGCCCTCCGCATAAGGGAGACAGTTGTGTAGCTTGATCTGCTTAAGGGGCCTCCTGACAGTAGGATCAGGATCCATCTCCGGTGCATGAGCAGGGTTTTTGGAGTCCATTACTGATGGTAGGACACCTTGCACAGCCTTGACGTAGGGAGAGGAGCTTGGACCTGGCTCTACTGAATGTATCAGGCTCTGCTGACTTCTCATGGCAGGCCTTACCTTCTTGTAGGAGGGAATGGGGGAGTAGGTTGGGGGGAGGCTGGAGGAGTGGGAGGAGGGAAGAGGGGGATCTGTGATTGGTATGTAAAATTAATAAAAAAAAAATTCTTAATAAAAAAAGAGATGCCTGTATTCTTGTCAAAGAGGAACTTCACTATTTAATTAGGGGTCTTCCCTCAGGGAACAGGAGAGAAGCCAGTTTATTATGCTGGCAAGCTGGACTTTCAGTAGCAGGTGGCGACTTCACATCAACTCTTTTCCTCTACAGTCTAGGCCTTTGTTGTGCTTACAGATGAGGCTTTAGCACAGAGAGAATCTTAAGTTCTGAAGTTGTCTGTCTAGTTCCTAGGAAGAGGAGAGACAAGAGTAAGGAAGTCATAAGCATATCCTAATATTATGTGTTCAATATGAAATCATGTAAATAACTCGAGCTGCCTGAGCCCTTGGTTAATCCTTGAAAGGTGCTCTTACTCACCATAGCAAGCATCAGGACAGTCTAGAGCACCCAAAGGCTGTAGAGTTAGCAGGAGTACAGCCTTCAACTACAGCCAAAACCCCTTTGCTGTCTACAAGCACTTTCTGCTGTTTTGAAAACCAGTGCTTTTTCTCATCTGGTGCTGTTTGTAACTTATTGCTGTCTCCCACAGCCAGGGCTGCTTTCAATCTGTTAGTATTTCTTTCCTTTGGTACAGTGACTGGATCAGGAATGTCATGTCCGACCAGAGGGCAAATTAGACATGTTTGGGGGTGGGGCAGCATTGAAGAAGTTTCTTCTCATTTCCAGCAACAAAGGAAAAATTTCCTTCTCTATCCTTCTTTGTGGGATAATGTAGGAGAATAAGACCCAGGATGGATATGATGTTTGTTACTCTAATTGCCTATTTTGTTGTTTATTTTTATTTTGGTTTTGGATTCCATGAGGAAAGAAAATTGGAGCTCCTGGAGGATGGAAAAGCTGTTTCTAGGTGGATCAGGGTAAAACAATCCCTATGTCAGAGGAGAGAAACAGACAGACGCAGGCAGACAGACAGACAGAAAAACACGGACACAGAGAGAGAGAGAGAGAGAGAGAGAGAGAGAGAGAGAGAGAGAGAGAGAGAGAGAGAGAGAGTGTTTGAGGACTGTGCAGGGCTTCTGGGTCAAGCTTTACCCAAAGCTGGTCTGTATCTAGTTTGTAATGTTGTGAACCAAAGAAAAATTTTTAAGTTAGATTGAGCCTTCTATTACATGTCATCTAATTACCTAATTACTGATATTAAGAAAGATAGATCAGCTTTACCATGCTAATGCGTAGACCAGACACTGACATATGAGGGATTATAAATGGCTTAGAAATGATTAAGATAAGAGACTGACAAGTGAGTTGTATTTTCTCTGTGACTACCTCCCAACATTTTAATGTTTAATATGTTAAAAATATCACTGAAGAAAACACCCCTCCTTGATCTTCTTTGTTTTTATGACCCGTGAAGGGATAATGACTTCAAACCACTTCCAGATAGCATGTGTTTAGAATATCTGAAATAATGGCTTAATCAGACTTTGGAAATGTGTAGTCTTAAATGTTACTGTTGTTGGTGTCATGTACCATTCACCAATTGCAGGGTATTCAGTTATTTTTTTTAACAGAATGACCCCTGTGATAGATACTATTGGTTGTCACACGGCAAGGTCTAGAATCGTAGAATACCAAGCCATGCATATGTCAATGAGGAAGTTCCTAGACTGAGTTAATGGAGGTGGGAAGACCTACCACAAATGTAGGCAGCACCATTACACATGCTGTGGTTCCAAGCTCAATGAAAGGGAGAAAATGCACCATGCACCAGCATTCATTTTTCATTACTTTTCAACTATAGAGGCAATTTGATCTGCTGCCTCCAGCTCTCAATGATATATGCCCCCTAGCATGATAGACGAACCTCAAAGCACGTGCCCAATAAACCCTTTATTGCTTATGTGGCTTTGGTCAGGTCTTTTGTCACAACAATGAGAAAAGTAAGTCATGCAATTCCTTCCCCACACAACCAACTCATTTAGAGTAACTACAGACTGGTTATGGGGGAGAGATGAAGGACCGTGCTATCATATTGTAAATCTTCTTATTAGTTCTTGAAGAACTTCATACAATGTAGCAACCTATTCCAATAATCGCTCCCAGATCCACCTCCCTTTCCCTAACCACCTAAACTTCTCTCTCTTTTTTCATCCACCAAGTCCATTTGTGCTGCCCATATAATCTTAGATGTGTCACCTTCCAGTGAAGCATGGTCACATACCAGGGGCTACACTTATAAAGAAAACTGTCTTTCCCTTTCCCAGCTTCTGTCAAATGCCAATAGCTCCTCAACTTGTGGTGGGACGTTGTGGCCTCCTTTCCCCCTCCACACTGTAATTTTGTCTGTCTTGAGTTTACACAGGTCTTATGCAAGAAGTCACAATCACTGTCATCATATGTACAGCTGACCTGATGCATCCAGAAGATGTTTCCTTGCCATCATCCAACAGCTTCAGTACTTACAATCTTCCCACACCCTTTCCAACAATGACCCCTGAGTCTTGGCAGAAAGAAATGCAATATAGATGTCCCATTTAGAGCTGAACACTGTAAAGTCTTACTCTCTGCAAATTGGCCAATTGTGCTTCTGTAAATTATCTTTATTATCATCATCTTCTGCAATAGAAGCTTCTCAGATGAGGGTTGAGAAATGCATTGATCTTTGGATATAAAGATAAGTCATTGGGAGTCAGTTTAATACTATGTCCATTTAGTAATAGCAGTCGGTTCTCCCATAGGGCCTATGACTTGTCTTATATTGTAAATCTTTTGGACACTGTCTTGTTTTGATTGTGTGTATACATTCCACATGTCCTGAGAGTGCCAACCAACCCTAAATAAGACTAGCATCATTTGACAAATATTTAGAAAGTACCAATTATGCACTATATCCCTTAAGTGATAGAGCCATAAGTGACAGAGAAATAACACTATAGAAGATAGACCACTTTCCTGTAGGTGATTTATCTTCTAGTTAGAGAGACAGGGAAAAAGGAGTTAAGTGTGTAATGCCATGTCAGTGTTTTTCAAAGCAAACAAACAAGCAAGCAAGCAATCTCTAAGTGTGACAAAGACACTTCTTTGGATAGTGTAGAAGCAAGGCTACTCAGAAAGAATGACATTTGAGCGGCTGCTTCATGTTTTGAGAAACGATTATAGATTGTAGATTGTAGGGACAGAATCTTCTAATTAGAGACAAAATCAAAAGCAAAGACCCTAAGTCAGATGTATACTTAATTAGGTTAGAATAGCAACACACATGCCTGAAAGAAAGAGGAAGAGAGCTAGGGAATTGTGGGTAAACATAAAAAGGAAGGCAGGGCTCTGATTATATAGGCAGGTGCTGAAAGATGGGTGTGAGGCTTCAGATATTGTTATAAGCGCTATGTGGAGTCACTCTTTGGGCCATCTAAAATGAGGAGAGCAGCAGAACTGACCTGGGGGAGACAGAGATGTTTGTTAGTTGGGATGATTTTCATCTTCAAGAATATAGACTGCAGGTGTGGCAGGATCAAGAGTACTCGACTTGGGGTTTGAGTGTGAAGTGTCTGTGAACTTTCCAATAGAAGTGTCAAATCGGCAGTGACAGACGTGGTATCTAGACCTCTGGTTATCTGAAATGTTCTCATTTGACCATATAAATAAAAATGACTTAGAATCACACATGAGGGCCTAGAGATGGAGCTCAGTTGGGAGAGTATTTCCCTGTCATTCATGTCCAGCACTGCATCAGCCAGGTGTGGTAGTACACGATTGTAATCCTAATGCCTGGAAGATGGAGAAAGGAAGACCTGAAGTTCAAGATCACTTTTATTTATGTAGGGAGCTCAAGCCCAGTCTGAGATACATAAGATCTACCCCCATCCCTCAAAAAATATCACAAATGAAAAGCAATGGACAAATGTCAATATGCAATGTGGGAAAATATTAAAAATTCAAAAATTCTAAAGCTAGCAAATATAAAATACCACTAATTTAGAAAACATCATTTTAACTGAGTGCTCAAAGCAATAGTTACACCCATATTTTGGTCTGTACATTCCTCAATCACCTTTTTTTTATACCATAGGAGTTTTATAGTAGTGACATTTTCTGAGATGAAAATAGAAAGTTATTCTTTCCTTAAAAAGCAATGAGAGTTGGGAAGCATGAATCGCTTAAAACACACAAGTACAGATGAACATGCAATTCATCGCTTTCCTCCAGAATCGACCTTAGAAACACAGGGATTCTAACACATGCCGGACATGCACCTTGCCATTGGTTTTGATCTGTAGCCTTTGGATCTTGGAGTGTGGTCTTATGTTGGAAACCAGACTAGCCTCTAATTCCTCCTGCCTCTGACTCTTGAGTGGAGGGATTACAGGCATACACCAATATACACCATCACATCTGATCTAGCTTTTGCAATTTCTATCATACTTTTTAGGTAGCACAGTACATTGATGATTATACAGGCTGCATACTTAAGAATTTTCTGACAGATGAGAATTGTCATTGCTACCAGACAGCCTGAAATTTTACTCTTTTGAAAACTAGAAGAGTTTTCCGTAGACTAGAGTTTTCCTCTGTCTCCTAAAATTCCATTTTGCTAACTTCCAGTCAATAAAATCCTAGAAGCAAGCCGGCTATCATCATCACCAAGAGGTCACCATAGGTTAACTTTTCTTATTCTATAACAGAAAAGAGTCCCTGTGGTATGTTGAAATTTTGTGCCATGCTTCTTTTGCTTTTGGAAACTTGTGTGTGTGTGTGCATACTTTGTTCATTTTTATTATTGAGTAATTTCCCATGGTATGAATATGCTATACTTCATTTTTCTTTCTCTAATTGATGATCATTTGCTTTTTTCAATTTTGGACTATTAAAAATAAAGCATCTAGAAAGACTTCATGCACGCATTTTTCTTGCTAGAGTTGTTCATTTTCTTGAATTATTAGGATTAGTTTTGATAGAATGTAAGGTGCCTGGTTTTGTTTTACTCATTTTATTATTTTTTTAAAAAAACTGGCATGCAGAGTAATGTGTTTCACTATACACTTTTCATACCAGTCTATTAGTGTGCATGTGTGTTTTACCTGTACTAGATATTTCCAGATAGGTCTCCAAATTGGTAACTGTTCTTCCACCAACTAGAAACATATCAGACTCAGCTGTTCTGCATCTTCCCAGTTCCAAGTCACATTGTCTGAATAGTACCTTTAAATTCTGGTCATTCTAGTGAGTGTTATGGCTCTCCATTGTTTCTTCCATTTTCCCCAGAGACATACAGGGTGGGTTCCTGTGTCAATCTCCATCCTGAAATTGTTTAGGGTAATCCTGAACTTAGAACACAAGATGTACTTTTGGAAGCCATCTGTAAATGGGCTGATGCAAGCCATAATTACATCTGCAGGTAACTGGTTCTATACGCTACAACCCACAAATTACAATATTCATATTAATCTCCTAATAAGTTCCCAAATAGCCATTGGTCACTCCAGTTCTTCCCATCCTAAAGGGAGATAGGACAAAAGGGAAATAAAAGTGGAGAGTGACTGTGATTCTATACAGCTACCCTTAAAAATATTACTTTGCCCATTTTACAAAAACAAAACAAAACAAACAAACAAAAAAACTAAAAACCTTGTAAACATATGTTGCTCAGAACTTCTAAAATGGATCTTCCAGGACAAAAGATCCTGAGGCTTATGATTTTTTTTTTGTATTACAACCAAATTATCAGTGAGAAGTTGAATAGGAAATAACTGAAAGATGGTCAGTACAGGAAGGGAAAAAATAACCAACTTATTAAGTATTTAAGACCTTAGAAAACATAAAGCCTTGGGACTGTGTTTGGTCATGTAGGCGAAAGTGCATCCCAGGAGCAACCAGTTACATGGAATGGGTTGCGATGTTCTGAGCAACCTAGGCATCAAAAATAGCAGAAGTCAGTTAAACAAAGATGGGTAGAGACTTCCAAAGAGCCAAGTGCAGGAAACACCTTGGGCAGAAACCATGAGTATGTGGCAGCACAGGTGAAAACAGGAGGATCAGAAGTTCAAAGTCAAGATCATCCTGAGCTATTTAGGGGACTGGAGGCCAACCTAGGAAACATAAGACCCTGTATCAAATAATAACAATAATGATGATAATGGTTATCAAAGGTTGTTGAAAAGATGATTATGTGAGCTAACAGCATAAAATTATAAATAAATTGCCAGTCAATCAGAAATTGATTAAATGAATTATGATATATGCAGACATTTGTATACCAACATTCAACCCTCAAAATGATGAAGCGTCAAATTTATATTTATTGGCATGTGTATCTTGTTAAATTAAAGTGCATCGCTACAGAATGTGCAGCATAATAGTAAAATGTCTAAGTCCCTAGAACACTCAATGAAATAGGCAATGGAATGTCAACCTTAAGTGAAATTATTCTAGATAGTTTTGACTTTTTTCTTAATGTTTTCATATGCACCTGCCTTCCCCAAGAGTAGCAACTATTTCCATTTTGACTAAAGCAGCTATGGCTTTAATTAAAGAAGTACAGATTAAGCCAGAGAGAGAGAGAGACAGAGAGACAGAGAGACAGAGACAGAGAGAGAGACAGAGAGAGAGACAGAGAGAGAGACAGAGAGAGAGACAGAGAGAGAGAAGTTGTTTTGGTCAATATAGTTTATAATGGTAGAAATGGTGGTAAGTCATAAAGCTAGTTAGTTATAGGGAGTTCTGGTGGTAAGTGTGAATGTTAGAGAAACCTTTAGAGTAGGTAGCTCCACAATATTACTGAGATATTTTAAAATGTCAGTTGGTCTTGGAGGTACATGTTTGCACCTAAAGAACCTTTTGCTTTTATTTGAGAATGATCAGAAATTTCATGTAATTCACATTAAAACTTGCCAAAGGGATGAGGAAGAAGCAACTGTGGAGAATAATTTAAGCAGTCAGTGAGGAAAGAATGAAGTGATCATCAGACTTTCATTTTGGATTCCTCTTGTTCAATATGACAGACACATGTGTTTTCTAAATTATATATCATAAATAAGATCATTTTCACGTAAAATTAATATGGTTAAAATAAGTTTTTGATGGACAATATCACACACACATTTGCACATCTGTATTTATTTGATTGTAGTACTATTTATCACAGCTCTGTTATGGAACCAAACCAATATGTCTGTGTCCAACAATAGTGGGATGGATAAAGAAAATATGGTAGATGATGTACACAATGGAATGTATTACTCTCTGGAAAATTGCTGCACCTGGAGACAGTTGTATTAAGCAAATGGAATCACTTGCAGAAACACAAATATATGTTTTCTTTTGTTTCTCATTTTTAGACTTTACATCGATACATAAAATTGTGTATGTATATGTAAGTTGAAAGCGGAAATAAAATTTCTAGGAGAGCAAAGGGCACTAACGGGAGGGGACACAGGAAGGAAGGGGAGAGTAGGAGAGTGTGTACGGGATAGGCTCAACATTTAATACAGGTTTTTGTAAAAATTTTCCTTATGTGATACAATCGCATGCACAATGAATATATACAATGAATATTTTAAAAATTTCATTAAGGATGTAGTTCAGTGAAAGAGTGCTTGCTTAGCATGTACATTAAAACAGTTACGCTTAGATTTTATTTTATAAGATTTTATTCTTATGCCAGTGGATATTTTGCTTGTATTTATGTATATGCACTATGTGCATGCCTGGTTCCCACAGAAGTCAAAGGGCACATTGGATCCCCTGGAACTGGAGTGGCAGACAGTTTGGAGCAACCATGTTGAGTGTGGGAACCAAACCCAGGTCCTCTGCAAGAGCAGACATGCTCTTAACCACTGAGCCAAGGCTCTAGCCACAGATACTTATTTTACTTATTTTATATTTATTTATTTATCTATTTATTGTGCGTGTGTGTGTGTGTGTGTGTGTGTGTGTGTGTGTGTGTGTGTGTGTACACATATGTGTGTGCGCATGTACACATGTGAGCTAAGTGCCATTGGAGGGAGGCCAGAGGAGAGCATCAGCTCTCTTGCTGCTGGAGTTACAGGTGGCTGTGAGTATCCTGTCCTGGATGCTGGGAACTCAACTCGGGTGCCCTAGAAGAGTAGCAGACACTCTGAACTGATACATCATCTCTCCAGCCCAAGTGACACTTTTTTTGATTCATAAGCTAGAATTCTGATTTGGATGTAAGTCTTTTATGAGTTTGCTACTATGCTTTTATTCTAGGAGATGGATGCATGTATTCACTACATGAAGATTAAATCAAGTTGATAAACATGAAAGAGAATCTCAAACTCAGTCCTTTTGCATTATTTACTTAGTTTATCCTTTGTAAAGTCACAGCTAGGCCCATTCCTTGGTGAAACTTTGATATTGCCATGTAATTTTCTTTTGAACATTCACAGTTATTAATCCATCTTCAAGAGAAATTACCTATGTGACCTTTCTATGACATGCTGAGTATAAAAAATATGCTTTTAAAAAAAAGATAAAGAGGTTCATTTCTACCAAAAGTTTTTTTCTACCTGATGTTTTAAAGTTTCAATTTGCTTCAAATGATTGTTCTCTCTTCATGAGCCCATTCAAGTTAAATGGAAAATAAAGGAGCCAGACTCCTTTTGGAGTCAAATTCTGGTTTATAGACGATGTGCATGATAGAAATTGCAACTCAAATGGAATAGGTAATCACTCCAGGATAGCAGGCTAGATCTTCCCTCTGCTGAACTCTTTCTGCAGAGATGATTCTCTTTTAACATTTTAAAAGTTCTATAGAATATTATAAGGCTGTTTGGAGCTGAGTTACTACAGCCTTTCATTTGGTCAATATATTACAATTCTTCTGAAATCTTTTCAGTAATTGAATCAACCTAAAATTTTGCCTCTGTGGCCAAATAAATAGAAACTGCTTGTTGAGAAATAGTGATTTAGACTTAGTGAGTCAGTCTCAAAGGCTATTCTATGAAAAGCACAGACTGAAAGTCTTCAAGTATACTTCACACGATTAACAGAAAAATTGAAAAATGGCTTTTAGCATTGAAACAGCCAGAATCAAGAAAAAGCCCAAATATCATGTAGGAAGTTCTGCATGTAACTTTAGCAGCCAGAGAATAGATGGTACCTCCCAGACAAGGTTTTCCATCTCAGTCGTTAAAGCCAGGGAGTTTCAGTCAATAGTCATAGTTTAAATTTGATAAAGCAGTGTCAATAGAAGGGGCAATTTAAAGATACATGAATACAAAGATTTACAGAGCATAGCAACCACATCTGTAAATTTGTTTTGGTCATATTTACTAAAATTGAATGCATACTGATGCTGTTACTCAGCAATCTGTCTATTCCTAGATATGTGGTCATGAGAAGTGAGTATACACTCACAGTGACCCATGGATAACCAGGTTTTCATCAGTGCTACTATGATGGCACCAGCCAGAAACCCCACTCAATTCTCCATCAGGAGGGATGGGTAAATATGCTATGGAATATTCATGTAATAGGATATTAATTCAGAAAAATAACGAGAGCTACAGTTATATATAATGAAATGGATGAATTTCGTAGACTGGAGAGCAAAAGAAGATGGAACCATGGACACACGTTGTATGAACATATGTTCATGAAGTTCAAGAATATATTAACTAAGCTGTAGATTTAGACGTCAGCAGAGTGATTTCCTGTAGGTGAAAAGGGACATGTGGTGATGGCCTGGGTTCTAGGATATTCTGTATTAATGAGGTAGGGTTGCCCTGAGATGTATAACTGAGGTACTTCAGTGTATGTTACAACACAATAAAACAATGTCTGAATGCTCATAATAAAGTCACTATTCAGAAAAGAAAACAATATTTAGGGCATTTTTTTCTTTTCTTTCTACTTCTCAACTTGTAGCTCAATTAAAAAGCATTTATATTATGCAATAGAAACTATTGAACAGAGTCAAAGGCTAATTGGCCCTTTATCTACAGCTAGTCATTGTGCAAAATCTCTTGTTGCTATTGTACTTTCTACTCCTTAAAACTAACACTGTTTAGAGCTTTTCACATTGTATTATCCACCTCTTCCTGCATGGCATTTGTTAGAGTCAGAAACAATAAAGACCTTTCTGGAAGAGACCTCTTTTCATTAGGTTGACTAACTATCATCACTAGTCTAAGAGCATGTCACTCAGGTGTCACATCAGTGCTTTATGCATCCAACCAGGTTCTTACCTCTACAAAGAACTGCTGTGCATTGAGCTGGCACCATTTAAAATGATTTCCAGTTGCATTAAAAATGAATTATGTGCTTTATCTGGAGAATAAATCAAGGCCAAAACAAAACCTGTGGCCTATCAAGCAAAAATAGAGAGGAAAACAAAAACCTCTGCAAAGTAAACATAACATACATAGTGCCCAGTCCTGACCAACCTAAGCAGGACTTTGCTCAGAGAGCCCAACTGTCACCAGCTTGTGCCATGGTGCCTTGTTTGTGGTTAACTCTGGACAATGATGCTAAGGGATTTTCATGTCCTGCCTGAGGAGCACACAGAATAAGACATAAAGCAGAAACTTTGGGATCCTATTAGAAGATGCAAAGCATCTTGTATTGATGAAATCAAACAAGAGTCCTACAATCCATGAACTCCAGGCCACAATTCTGCAACAAAGAATGAAACACTCACATGATTCTCAGAGAGCTGAAATCTGAAATCTGAGTGAGTACAGTTCCCAGTGACCAAAGATGTGATTTTAGTTCTGAGGGAAGTCAGAACATCTGTCATATAGCCTGCTTCACCAGTTACTTTCTTTACATTGCTGGATAGAGAGCATGGCTTCTGTGGTTTTTATCTGTCAGAAGAAGGGAAGCGCAGAGTTTTAAGGGAATATATGTAAGCAGATTGAATAATACACTTCTAAAATACCGAGCATGCATAGAGCAATAAATAAAAAGTTGGATTCAAAAGGACAAAGAAAGTGGGATACAGTGAGAAAAATGCCAGAAAACGCATGGGGAAAGAGAAAAAGACAAATGGTGCTCTTTGATTTATCAAAGCAGCTCACACCTAAACGGACAAGTAGGCACTAAGAGGATTCAGATACATAGTCACATCAGGACCGGGACTATCAATTCCTGCAAGATAGAGGGAAGTGGTGGAGGTAAAAAGAAGAAAACAATTGTAGTTCTACAAGGAATAGTTGAATCTCCTCAGTCTGTTAACGTAAGCCACAAGCCAGGTAGACATTTCTCTTCCATCTTGGCAGGAGGTGTGGGGTTTATTTTATAGAAGAAAATAAATATTTTTCCAACCAGGGGACCTGAAAATTTGGATCACCAAGAACACAAAAGGGTTGGAAGAAAGTGATAAATTCCAGGAGATTAATAAAATATATGAAGTAGGCCTTCTACCCCACATGCTATCCTCTGCACTCGATTCTAAAGCTTGGCTATCAAATGTACGACTTGTATAGGAGAAAAAGCCAGAAATTATGGCCATTGCAGTAGACTTCCATTTTTTCCCAAACAACCAGATTCCTTTTAAGTCACAGAGAAGCAATTGTTAAATTTCCAGTGTACCAAACTTAAGGAAAATATTTCAACATGAAAGAAACTAAGAAGAAAACAACAAAATAAAGCACAAAGAAAATGAAGGAATGGTTTTTTAAAAAAACAAGCAGAAAACTACAGTTATTTGTAACATGAATCTTTTTTTTTTTTTTTTTTTTTTTTTTTTTTTTTTTTTTTGAGAAAGAGTTTCTATGTGTAGCTTTGCGCCTTTCCTGGATCTCACTCTGTAGACCAGGCTGGCCTCGAATTCACAAAGATCTGCCTGCCTCTGCCTCCGGAGTGCTGGGATTAAAGGCGTACGCCACCACTGCCTGGCTTGTAGCACGAATCTTAAAAGGTCTTATTAATAAAAACAAACCCAGGGCCAGGTATTGTGGTGAATACTGGAAGATCAGAGAGACAACACAAACTACAGCTGACCTCACCTCGCCAACTTCTCAGCTGATCCTTCATCCTCGAACTGGAAGCCTCTGAGTCCTCACTCGAATGGATCTCAGCTGAACTTCTGCTAAAAGCCTAAAAGCTTAACCAGGCTCTAGTTCCTGGTCCTCACTCCTTATATACCTTTCTGCTTCCTGCCATCACTTCCTGGGATTAAAGGTGTGAGTCACCATGCCTGGCTGTTTCCAGTGTGGCTTTGAACTCACAGAGATCCAGACAAATCTCTGCCTTTGGAATGCTAGAATTAAAGGCGTGTGTGCCACTATTTTCTAGCCTCTATATCTAGTGACTGTTCTGTCCTCTGACCCCAGATAAGTTTATTAAGGTGCACAATATATTGGGGGGTGCAATATCACCATAGTTATTTAAAAACCAGAGATAACACTGCTTCCAACAATTAAGGATAAGGTAGTATACAAAGAGTATGAGAAAAAGGAAGCTCATAGGGAATGCATATGATGATGGAGAATTCAGTGATCAATGGAAGATTGAATCAGAGATCAAGTGGATCATATTTTCCCTAAAGTTGGACTAATATTCAAAAAGATAAAATGGCAAAACAAAGAAAAAATTAGAGGTGGACAAGGAGGTACAATATATGAGAATTAAAAAAATAATGAATAGCAGTAGTTGGAAGTGATTATCAAAGACATACAAGGACACATGTTCTCTCTACTGCAATGAATATGAAATGACTCCTATCATACCATTTCTGAATATAGCTGAGCAGGAGGGAAAGTCAATCTAACAGAAAGGATTGCACGTCACCTTGGCAGTGGACTTTGCAACAGTGCATTGGAAGCTAAAAGATAATAGAACAATGGCTTCCAAATGCTGAGGGGAAATTTTTTTTTCACTTGGAAATTAATATCTATATAAGTTAATGGGAATGTGAAAGAAATTCATCTTCATGTAGGCAAGGGCTCAGAAACTTTACTGCTTACATATTCTTTCTCATCAAATGAAGAGAATGATTAGGAATGGATGGACTAAAAGGAAGCCACATATAACAATAAAATGCATCAGTAAATTGTCATGTGCAACCTAAGCTCACAGAGAAACTGACTCTGGAAGTAGCCTAACACTCTCGCCCATTTCAGACCCAGACATCTTTGTCTCAAAATGTCCTCTAAGGTCCCTTGCTCAGGAGCCCACTGGCCTCCTGGCCCCATGACAAGGAGACAGGAAAACAGCAAGCATGTACGGTTATTAAAAACACTATGTCCTTGGGAACAGCTAGAAGGTGAACCATTTTCAACACAGGTTTCTATTATTTATGTCATAATATAGAAATGCTTGCAGTGGGGATTGGAAACTAGAAGCTTATCCACAAAGAGACTGCTCTGCCCTGCCTGGAAATTTCAATCAGGAACTCTGGCATGATTGCTTCTGTCCCAGCTGATTTCTCCTAGACTTTGCAAGCTACCATTGGATGGTATCACTTTTGTTCTCCACTTGTCTCTGTTGGATATTCTAAGTGCTTGCTTTGATGATGTTTTTCTATCTATCTGCTAAATACTATTTGTTCTCTTACTTTTTCTTGCTACATGCTTAATCATCTCACTTATTGGAAACTCCAAGTACAGCCCATTCTCCAGGGATGAGACCATGTACCATATGTCCATAAAACAAATGGCTCAGCAGAGAAGAAAGAAAAGCTAATGGATAGAGGAAAGAAATCTGAAAGAGATGATTATCCAGAGAAGAAAGAAACTCACTCTCAAGTGGGCCATGTTGCATCAGGAGGATGAAGTCTCAGAATAATCTCTGAAAAGAAAATGACAGGCAGCTGGCCCTCCTGATGTTCCAGACTGCTCTCCACGACAATCTTAGTGAAAGGAACATGGGACTTAAAAGAATAAGAAAAGAATAAGGGAGAAAATCATTGTAATAATAACTTCCAGAAAAAATAGGATGATGTAATAGAAGTTTGATAGGATGTTCATTGTGTATTATATGGCTCCGGTGTAGAGAACACATCACAACCCTGTAAACACTGAATGCTGAGAAGCTTGAGATGGGACAGGTGGACGTGCAGGTTCCAATAACTGGGCTGTATTGTACAGACATGACCCGATCAGTGCTTCCCACCTGCGTGTTGTTTTGCTTTGCTTTGGGAGTTTCACATGAAGAGGAAACTGTCGTATTGACCGAGTCAAGCACCTGGAGGTTAGTGACGGAATGCGCTGTAAGTGACAGTCTAGGCTACGTCAGAAAAGACCACATAAGAAGAAAACACGTAAGTCAAGACTACATGGAGATTCCATCTCACACTAGTGAGAATGGCTTTCATCAAGAGAACAATCAGCTCTATTCCCGAGGAGGGAGGGAGGAACATACACACTGGTGGTGGGAATGTGTATTGGTGCAAACACTATGGAAACCAGTAAGGAAGATCCCCAACAACTCTAAGTAGAAGTACCACATGATGCAGGGCATCCACATGGAGGAATCTAATTCCACAAAGAGTAGACACACCTGACACCCTATTCACTACTCACAAAGCCATGTTATGAAATCAACTCAGATATCCATCCACAATGAATAGGTTAAATGTGGTACATATACACAATGGAGTTTTATTCAACCACAAAGAGCAAAATTATATAATTTTCAGGGAAATGGATGGAATTGGAAATTGACTACTAAGTGAAACAAACCAGTCAGAAACACAAATAACTCATGGTTTCTGTCATATTCAGAATACAGATTTTAACAAATATAGGGAAATATACAGGGCCTTACTTCCTGGGGCTGAGTACTAGCTAAAAGGGAGAGAGAGAGAGAGATTAGAGTAGGTGAGGAGGAAGTTAAGTATAATCAAAATGTGTTGTGTAAATGAATGAACATGTCATAATGATATCCATGGCCTTGTACAATTGGTACATGCTACTTAAAAACCAAGAAAGAGGGGCTGGGAAAATTTTTCAGTGGTTAAGAACAATTTCTGCTCTTTCAAAAGATTCAAGTTTGTTCCCAGCACCTGTGCCTGGCCGCTCACAATCACCCAGTTCCAGGGATCTGATGCCTTCTAGGCTCTATGGACACATACATACACATAAATAAAACAAATCTATTTTTTTTAAAAAAAAGGAAAGATCATGCCATTTATGTGTTTCTCTGAGAGGGTTTGTCTTTCCTCTTTACTGGCCATGTAAGGAGTCCACTTACCCAGAAAGCTCAGCACTGTAGTGATCACGTGGAGAGATCACCTGAGAGCACCCGGATCCCAGCTTTCTGCATCTGAGTCACTCCAGCTGACACATTTCCCTCAGAATTACCAAAGCCTTCAAGAGGGCTCCAGACGCAGCCGCAGTCTGCACAGAGCTACAAAAACCCCACGGAGACAGCTGGGTGTGCTCAGCTGAGCCTAGCAAAACCACAGAACCGTGGTCTGGTTGATTATTTCTTTAAGCTTCTGTCTTGAAGGGTTAGATTTTTACAAAGCAATAGGTGAGCCACACAAGTCCTAAATAGTTGGAGGCAAAAACCCAGGTTATAACTAAATCACTAGATGTCTATACAAATTAGTTTTAAAGGTATATATGCAAATTAGTTTTAAAACATGGTTATAAATATAAAAGTGAAAGAAAAACCAATCCAAAGACGTAGAAGTGGTTGCTTCCTGAGAATAGGATAGATAAGGTAATGGTGGGTATGTAGGAGACTGTGATCTTAGCTGTAACCTTGCAGTATTTAAATTTAAAGCTAAACAGGGGAAGGAGCAATGCCTCCAAAAGGCATCCCAGTGTGATGGTTAAGAATGTTACTCCTTAAATCAGAATGTGTGGACTCAGGTTCGGCTTGTGGTCCTCCTCAGATGGGACAACTTAAGTACTCGAGCCTGTTGCATCTTGAAGGCTCCATGAATCATTCTCCAAAGACATTTAGGACAGTGATGGTTACACAGTCAGTACGTTTGTCAAGTAAGATGAACTGTCTTCAAGGGAAAATCCTACTTGGCTCCCATGTGAAAGCTGGCCACACAGACAGCAGGACTGTATGCCCTCTCACCTTTATCATGAATGGGTTGTATAATCTCAGAAAAATTGTTCAAGTAGTTTTTGTGAGTCTCCATCCTTTGGTCAAAAGTTGAGAATCTCAACTCAGTGTTGTTTGTTAAACACACACACACACACACACACACACACGTGTACACACACACACACACACACACGCACTTTGGCAAGGTTAAGTACTCTGCTGCCTCTCATTTGTAAGGGGCAGTTTGCATTCTAACCTGCAGGATAATCAAACTCATGGAAATGGATTCAATTTTAAGAACCGTAAGCATCCCTAATTCTTCTGGTTTTCCTTGGCTTTGTAAGTCAGAAATGCAGCTGTGAAAATGCTCTGCCTCTTGGCATTTTGGGTTTTTTTTGTGTGTAGTGTTCCCTTTCCAGAGTGACCTCATTTTCTAGCTTTAGGATGTCTGATTTAGTTTTCATTTTGGGTAACATTTGCTGAGTTTATTAGTCCCCTGAGGCTCCCTAAGACAGACGTTGGGGGAGAGGGAGACTGCTTACAAATGCCATTATTATTGCAATTATTCACTAAAGCAGAACGTTATGTTTTTTCTTTCTGTTTGATTTCCCACCCTCCAATAATAGACTCCAAGATTGCTGTGAGGAGAGAAGAGGGAGGATTAGAAGTTCTCAGCTCTTTGGCCTGGGATATTGCAGCCATGTTGAAAAGATGAATCATTGTCAGTGTTCTATTGCTGTGAAGAGACACCATGACCATGACAACTCAGAAAAGAAGGCGTTTTGTTCGAGCTTCCTTGCAGTTTGAGTGGTTAGTCTATTGTCATGACAGCACATAGGTAGACATGGTGCTGGAGAAGTTGCTGAGAGTTCTACATCTGGATCTGCAGGCAGGGGAGAGAGAGAGAGAGAGAGAGAGAGAGAGAGAGAGAGAGAGAGAGAGAGAGAGAGAGAGAGAGAGTCTTTTTGAAATCTCAAAGCCCACTCCCAGTGGCATATTTCCTCCAACAAGGCCTCACCTCCTAATCCTTTCAAACAGTGCCACTCCCTGGTGACCAAGTATTCAAATCTACAAGCCTATGGGGACCATTCTCATTCGAACCAGCACAGTGACTGTGGGCAGATTAGTTCCCCTCCATTAGCATAAACCTAAAGAAGATGGAGTGGACATGGGAACCAAGCCCTTGGTCTACTAGAGCTACCATCAGGCCCAGGAGGATGGTTAACAGTGGATTCATACATTCAAACGGCCACCTGTTCAGGTCAATTCCATATGACCCCAAACTTGGAAAATAATAAGCCCTACCACTTTCACTTTCTCTACACCTTTGTCCCCTTTGTGGTGCCATGGGTAGCTTCAGAATTTGTTCTGCTCTTTGCTTCTTTTCCTGCGGACATACCAGGTAGAACTTCGACCTGCTATGATTTTTTTATTCCTTCAAGGCTCAAGGCAGCTACTAGCTCCTATGGGTTCTGTAAGAAAACTTAGCTATTTTATTTTGGTCTATTTATAGCATCCCAATTTAACTCAAATTCCCTGGGGAATTTAATCATCAATGTTTTTTGACATGACCATCTTTGCCCTGGACATTGTCCTCACTGAAATGCCCATATCTCTGCAGCCTTGAGACCTCTCATTCTTTATAATAGAATATCAGTAATGGCTTGTGGACTGAATGTATGAAAAAACAGCATGGCTTCTACTTGCCTAGTATTTTGCTGGAATGAAGAGTGCTGAATTTCTTCCAGAAGCTTCCTCCCTTGGCTCTTGGTAAATCAGCTGTAAAGTGGTTGAAAGTTAGAGTATGGGTATTGGGAATGGCGGGAATGAGGGGGAGCTGTGATGGGGAATGTGAAGTTCAAATTCTTGCAGAACTATTGCTTTTGGATCAAAGCAGGGAGGATGAGGCGGGAGGAAGCTAGCCAGAGAATGACATCACAGGTCCCACACACCACTACTATTGAAATTGTATATGTGCATATGTGTGTTCTAATGTGTGTGCAAGTGCACATGCATGTGTATGCATGTGTGTGTAGAGGCCAGAAGTTAATACCCAGTATCTTCTCCCACTGGTAAACATCTTATTTTTTTTAAGACACCAAATCTGGAGCTCGTTGATTGGTCTAGAATATCTGGCTAATAAGCCCATGGGGCTCCTGTCTCTGCTTACCCAGCACTGGGATAACTCATGTGCATACTACACCCTGCTTTTACATGTGTTCTGGGCATCAGACTCAGGTCCTCATCCTTGTACAGAAAGTACTTTACCAACTGAGACATCTCCCAGCCCATCAAGGTTGTTACAAACCCGATTTCAATAAAATTGTAACAGATTAGATGGTGCTGTAGATGGAACTTGGGCTTTGGGCATCATATAAACCTACCTTCTCTCACTGGAAGGAAACCTATACTATGTAACTATGTCTAGCTAGAGAGTGCTCAGTCCTGAATGGGACATCCAAATTGTACCCACCTCCCAAGGATTAGGACTCTTCGTTGAAGAAGGAGTAAAAAGACTACAAGAGCCAGAGGCGCTAGATAATGTCAAGGAATCCTGACAGCCGCACACAGGAACTCAGAAAAATTGTGACAGCCTATACAAGACCTGTGTCCACTCAACGAGGACAAAATACCAGTATAGGAAATGGGAGGTGTGCATAAAAATCTCATCATTGTCTGAGGAGCTATTGGTATTTGATAGTTATGGGGAGGGCGAAAGTCAGTTTTCTTTAACAGTGGAACCCGCATTTTTCTGTTTTTAAAACAGGTTTAAACAGGTTCAGTCAGTAGAGAGTTTACAACATTGAAGACGGTAAGTCTTGTCATGATTGTATTAACATGTCAGTCTTAGCCTTGTCTCAGCTTTCCTCCCTTTAAATGAAGGGAAAAAATAGCATCTAAGTGGCTATGAGCATTCAGTGAGCGAAGGCATATTAAGATTCTTTCTGAGATGCCCGACACATGAACTTAACCAATATAATGTAATATTCTCATTAGTGATCATGTGAAGCCACCAGCACATAGCAAAATTCTTTTCCTGTGCAAGCTCCTTTCCCTGCAGAGTAGTCCACAGCTGTTTATAAAATTTTGTCAAGTTATTGTGTGGAAGTATGCGTCCTTCTCCCCTCTCTTCCGGAAATCTCCTTCCCCTCTTCTGTTTCCTTCCCCACCCCTCCTGCCTGCCTTCCTTTATTCTCTCCCTTCATCCCTTCTCTACTGCACAGGACCTGGCCCTTTTGAAAGCCATATTGTGCTTTGCCCAGGTTGTGCACAGTACCTCTTTGTTGGTAGTTTTCCTGTGCAGCCTGGGAGTTAAAAAAGCAAGTGAATGTTCTGTGCTGAGCAGGGTCAGCTCCAGGGACTCTGGGTGCTGCTGTCTGTGACAGTGACTGACGGCAAAAGAGGACTACACCTCTGCTCTGGTGTCTGGGAGACAAACACATCTCGGAGCTGACAAAACACGATTTAACTAAAAATAGAGTTACGAGCTTTGAATCTGGATAGAGAAAAGATGCGGCGGGCCCCAGAGGTGGGCTGGAAGGGAAAGAGCTGCTGTTTTCAGCCCAGTGGGACTTTCTGCCCCCTTTCCAGCTAGCTCTGAAGTGCTGAGTGCAGGAGAGTGGCCCGTGGCTATGGAGCTCAGGTGGATTCTCAGCCTCATCTAAACCCAAATGAACTCTTCTCCCCTGGAGCCTGTGAGATGCTGAAAAGGACCCCTCTTTCGTGGTGAGGGAGGGAGGGCTGCAAGGCTCAGGGGATTTTCAGCAGAGCTCTGAAGCTTCAATGCCCGTGGTTTGAATCCAGGAAAGCAGCGGGGATATCTCAGGATGATGTATCAGCTGTTCAGTGACTCATGAGATGAGCGTGGACAACAGCTGTGTTCCATGGCCACATCATTTTAAAAGGCCTCCAAACAATCACCGTTCGGTCTTTCCTTGGCGTGTATATGTTTATGTGTTTGTGTGTGTGGATGCATATGCATGTGTGTGAGGATGCTAGAGGTCTGTATCAGAGGTCTCATCTTTTAGAGTGTTTCTCCCAGAATATGTGATTCATAAATTTGACTAGGCTGTTTGACTGGCCAGAGAGCTCCTGTTTCTCAGACTCTTCAGTGCTGGGGATTACAGACAAACATGGCCATATCTAGCTTTTTTAAAAAAATTGATTGTGTATGTGTGTTGGGGGATGATGGGGGGGGGGAGTGGATTCATGTGTGTAGAGGTCAGAGGACACTTGCAGAATTTGGTTCTCTCCTTTCCCCATGAGGGTTCTGGAATTAAACTCAGGCCAGGCTTGCCGGCAAGTGTCTTTTTACCCACCACCCCTCTTGCTGGCCCAGCACCTGGATTTTTACATAAATGCCAAAGACCTGAACTCAAGACTTCAAGCTTGTTCAGCAATCACTTTGCCAACTGAGCCATCCTCCAACCCCTGGGCCTTTGGCTCTCGCTGTGTGGTAAGTCCATCGTCTGTCACTCTAAATCTCTGCACACATCTACAAGGAGAATTGCCCAAGGCAAAGCATAATAGTTGTATGAAAAGCCACGTGAGTTTAGAAATCATTTCAATTTTGGATAGGCTTACTCCACTTGTCAGAAAGAGGAGGCTCCACATGGCTCAGGACAGCTTCTCACTCTGGGTAAAAACACTGAGATCCTCAAAGGTTGGGCCTTACTCTTAGAACTCAATTGTGTGGTCTTGCTAACTCATCAAACAGCTGCAGGTGCCCTTTTCTTTGGATTTTTTTTTTTAAATCACAATCCAAAGTTTAGTTTGTTTTAGTTTCTTTTCCTGTTGCTGGGATATAGCACTCTGGCAAAGGCAATTGAAGGGAGAAGGGGTTTATTTGGGCTTGCAGGTCCAAGTGTAGTCTGTCATGGTGGGGGGTCGGGTGTCAGGAGCTTGAAGTGATAGATCGTGAAGGAGAGAATGACAAACTTTAGTGCTCGACTTGCTTTCTCCATTTCATTCATCCCTGGACCCCAAGCCCAGGGAATGGTACTACCAACTTTTAGGCTAGGTCCTCTCTCCTCAATTAACCTAATTAAAATAATCCCTTACTGACATGCTCAGAGGCTTTCTCCTAGGTGATTTTTTAATTGTCAAGTAGACAATTAACACTGAACATGACACAGGGTAAGAAGTTCTCAACATTTGAGTAGATGAAGAAATCCTTTCTAGGAGGGCATATTGCCTACATTCTACATTCTGGGAATTAAATCATCAGAGCTGGAGTAAGTACTGAACAATGTACAGTGCTGACTTACCTGAGGAGAAAGACTTCTTCAGTGGAGGGTTTCCTTTTATTTACAGAATAAATACTAACTTTGTGCAATTCTGGGGGTGGAACTCAAGCACACACTAGGCAGGAGCTCTGAGTCTGAACTTTATTTCCAGCCTTACAGAATGAGTTTAAATAATCAGGCCCCTCACAGCCTATTCAAAAGAATTCTTTCATATATGTAGGTGTATGTATCACCACCTCTCTCTCTCTCTCTCTCTCTCTCTCTCTCTCTGTGTGTGTGTGTGTGTGTGTGTGTGTGTGTGTGTGTGTGTGTGTGTGTTGTGTATGGAACTTAGAGGACAAGTTCTTGTGAGTTGTTTCTATCCTTCCACTTGGTGAAGGGTCTCTCTTGTTGCTTCTGCTACATTGAGAGTATATTCCTGAGCATCTGACCAACAAGATTCCAGGCAATTGTAGTGTATCCATCTCCCATCTTGTCATAGGACTCCTGGGATTACAGATGGGTACCATTGCATCTGGTGTTTTAAAGTAGGTTCCAGGGATTGGACTCAGATGGCCAGGCTTGTACAGGAAGTATTTTTTACTTGCTGAACTATCTCCCTGCCCCCAATATATATTTAAAATTACAGGTGGAGTCATAAAATTCTCCCTAACAATTTTGGTTTTCCCCATATTCTAGATTTAATTCTGTAGCTACTTATTCTTTATCTTCTCTGCGTTTAGTTTCTTCCATGCGAAATTTGAATTGGACCAAGGTTGGATTGAGTGATTAATCAGTTCTTCCATGTCAAAAATAGACAAAAATATCTGTAAACTATTCAGGTCATACTGAAGATAACTTCCCCTTAAAGATTCATAGACAATCTTAAAGAATGATTTATTTATTGAATCCCAGTTTACTGTGTGCTACCAAACCAGTTTTGATTGAAATAGGAGAAGAGAGTGTGTTTTGTTAAATGCTTATGAATCAATGTCATGGTCTCAATTGGAAATTGCTAGCACACACAAATGGAACATTTAGAGGAATCAGGGGATGTGCTATTTCAATACATGTGGGTGGAATTAAAGATATCCACAAGATAAATGATCTCCCTAAATAAACAGCATTAGGGACTAAAGAAAAAGAAAACAGAGTGGTTACCAGAATTCAGAGAATCAGGTAACAGTAGCACAGCAAAGGGCCCCTGGGCAGGTGCCATGCACAGCCTTGGATAGAAGAAACAGGGTCACTACCAGCCCACAGCCCCACAGGAAGGGAGCCTGGAAACATCTTACTGTCTTTTTTTACCTTTACCATTTGTCTGTGCCTCTCATTGGGTTAATCAGCTCTGAAGCTTGAGTTTAGGAATCCTGTAGATATAGATAAAGTCTATGCTAGCCAGGCTTTTCCAGAGACCCAGCTAATAGAATGTACACACACACACACACACACACACACACACACACACACACACACACACACATTTCTCTATCTTTATAGTCCTCTCTGCCTCCATGTATCTATCAAGAGATGTATTTTCAGGCGTTGGCTGATATGGTAAGAAGAACTGGCAACTCTGGAACTTCTAAGCTGTAGACTCAGAGCACAGCTGTGCTGCTGTCTTGAAGGCACACTGTTACAGCAGACTTCCTTTTCTCTCAGGGTTTTGAGGCTTTACCTGGGGAGATGTGAACAAATGTTTGTTTATCTCACATAGGGCACTGACAGCATATGGCAGAAGCAATTCCATCCAAGTCTACCACTGTGATGCAGAGAGCTTATGAGGGTCACACATAGGAATATGGGTGAGGGATTAATTACAGAAGTACAGGTGACTCAAAGGCAGCTGGAAAAGCCCACAACAGCATGGGTGATGACTCCCCAAGGCTGCATTTCCTGGATCCACCCCTGAATCCCAACCTGCAGGCAGCTGGGCCATTCAGAAAGCATTCTCTTTCCAGCAATTGTGACTGTGGGTATTACTTGGAGAATGATGGGAACTTTTGCATCTTCTAAGTTTCAAGAGCCTTCTGGTACTTGTAAGTTAACGGTTACTTCCTGAGCCTGAATGGAATCTTTTAATTAAAAATAAATAGATACACAGCACTGGAGGAACCTCAGTCTTTGCTGTTATGCATTTATCTGGTTGGAGGAAGCCAACTCATGTTATGGAAGACTTCATTCAAATGTCTTTATTCGGAGGATTTATCCAAAAGTCTACTCATTGAAATGTCAATCACATTTTGATAAGGGCCCTGCTTTTGCTGATCACAATGTATATACTGGTATTTGACGCAACAACTAGCTACACCATACCTCTGTTGATATGTAAAATTGACCAATGCACTATTCACATAGGTCTATCTTTGGTGCACAGAGGACTGAGAGTGGTGGAGGAGAGAAATGAGAATATCTAGAAAATATCTAACTATTCATGAGTAGCAATTCTACCAGACTTTCGTCCTTTCTTTCCATGTGTCTTGACAATCTACACACCTGAATCAGTACCTAGCAGACTCTCCAAGAGCACTGGTTGAACTGACTTGAATGTTACACAAGCAAGTTTTGGGAAACGAGTGTTGATTGAAGGGCCCTGGGGAACAGCAATATCTCAAGAGGAATTTGCAAGAAAAAGTTAAATGTCATACAATTCTTTGTCATCAGGAGTATATGGCAATGTACCACATCAAATTAATCAGAATTGATCATATCTGCTAAGGTTTAAGACCAGATGACATTTACAAGCTTCAGCTTGTGCCTTATTAACAGAATAAATTTAGTCATTGAACTGGATGATCTCCTGTGCTGGCAAAGACTTTAAATTGTTGCCTTTATAACCAAGCAGTTATATAAAGGATTGGCTATATTGCCAAGGTATGATGGAGGTCATTTATCAGGTAAATAATCTTGAAAACAATCTAGTCTTAATAGACTGCACCTGCTAGGAATATGACAAGAGATTTACTCCTAACCAAGAAAGGGGCTGGGACTCAGAATGCCTCCTGTGTGCCTCATGACAGTGGAGACAGAATACAAAGGGACAAGGTTGAGACAATAAAATGTGTCCTGGGACTATTTGGCACATTATTCTTGAAGTTTATGGAAAAAAAAACTATCAAAATATCACCTTCTCATAAATCACTGTTTGGGGGGCCAGACCATTTTCATCACTCTAAACCCAGGCCCACGGCAGTGCTGAAAGTTTAAAGGCGTGATAATAGTCATGAGCCTGCAGGATGGTGCTGCCAAGGTGGCCTCAGGGTCACCAAGGAGCACGGCAGCTATTGTACCAGTTAACCCTGGAGTGTCGTCATCTGCCTCCCATCAGAACGTTTCTCTTCTTTCTGCTGCTGTTGGATTCTTAGAGGTGGGAAACTAGCAATTGGGTATCTGGGAACAAAATGAAAATAAATGTATAAATGCTTCATGGAGGCACATGACGTGGTAATAGTATTGAGTGTGTGTGTGTGTGTGTGTGTGTGTGTGTGTGTGTGTGTGTGTGTGTGTGTGTGATTTAGTGCTAAAAGAAGTTGGGTTACAAGCCCAGCTTGAGGCAAGTGTGTAAAGTGGCTGCAAGTTGTCATTAAAAATTGCTTTCTGCACCTGCTTCCACTTCTCTTCCAACATTTCTATCACTGTCCCTGGCTGTCCCAACATACACACAGGCATACAAAGACACACAGACACACAGACACGGACAGGCAAACACAGATACACAGAGACACACACAGACACACAGACACACAGGCAAACAGAGACACACAAGACACACACAGACACAGACACACACACACACACACACACACACACACACACACACACACACACACACACCTCCTATAACTTTCTTGTATCTTATCCCCACAGAGCCTGGTTTAGGTGTTTCTCACCCCAGTTGAGATGATCGAATGCGCATCTGAGTCCCCAGGGCTTAGCACGGCACTTGGAACAGTGATTGTGCTCAATAAATCTTTCATGAGTGAGGGAAGCTTCAACGATGCCAGATAAAAGTGGCTTGGTGTTTCTGAGGTGGGATGTCTACAGTTAAATAAGAAATTCATAAAGCTAGAATCTCCAGTGACAAGATTTCTGGCAGTGTGTGGTTAAACGCCTCAAAGGCAAGCAGGTAGCCCCAGCTGGCTACAGTCAAAAATCGTCTATGCAAATTATTTGCAAGAAGAAGGCAGAGCCTCTGCATTTCTAGAGTTCTGGATCTATCAAAATCAGGAACAATGAGTCACAAAAAGCTGTTGTTGCAAACACCCATCTCTTCTCTCTTCTAGAATCAACTAGCAGGAAGGGATGCTTCTTTTTCCAGGCCACTGAGAAAAAAGAGGCTTGCTAAACGGTTCAGTGGTAGATTGGCTCTTCACTGATGTCGTGTAGTCTTTCTTCCCAAAAGAATCTGCTCCACCATGTTTCCTCTAGCTCCATGACATTGGGGTATGTCAGAACATGCCAGAATTTTTTCAAGTAGAAGTTGTTAATTTTTATTTTTACTTAACTGATTTTTTTTTTTAACTTGCTGGTAACTTTTGTAACCGCTGATTTCCCTAAGGAAACTACTTTTGTATTTTCCAATGCTTCCTCCCACCCCCAATTAAAACACTACATATGCAAGCTGGTGGTTAACATATTCTCAGTGGTTTCTCATAAAATAGGGTGGTTAATTCCCAACCAAAGTGCAGAGAAGGAGGTTAATATTATGAAACGAGCACCGACTCTCATCTCATGAAGTGGGTTCAGGTAGGATGTGCTGTAGGTAGCACTGGTCCTATTTTCTATCACCAGCAGCACCTACATGTAACTTTCTTTGCTGTTCCGTCGCTATCATTTTCTTTACATGATAATACACAGATGAGAAGAGTTGTTCTTCAGTAGGGCTTGCCATAATGTTTTTCTGTAAAAGATTAGAGGGTAAACATTGAGACATCATGGGCCTTAGAATCCCTGCCGTTGTAACCTAAAGGCAATAGTATATAAAACCAAGCAAATGGCATGGCTTTGCCAACTGTCTTATAGACAAAAGTAGGTTTGCCAGCAGAGATTTGGTCTAGGACCCTAGTTTGCTGACCTCTACTCTCTAGGATAAACTCCTTGGGGCCATTGATTTCCCCGTAGTCTTGTCCAGGCCACCTCCTCATCTTCACCTCTTCTGCTGGCTCACATGCTTCACATTTGGGGAAAAAGTCCAACCTGTCTTCACAAAGGGTTGGATGGTCTGTGTTTGTGCTCAGTTTTATGTAATAGCATCGTGGAAGATGTGTTATCTCCATCAAACTATGAGGTCTTTGATGGTGGAGATAGAGTCAGAGTTACAATGTAGCATAATGTCTGAGTATCTGTCACATGGCTGGTTCTCAGTAGTATCACATGGGCATGGAAGGGAGGAGGGAGAGAAAGGGGAGGAGAGACCCCTCTCTGGGTGTAATTTTAAGCGAAGTTCCATTGTCTCTGAAAGAGTATGGGTGTTGGGTGAAGAGAAGGTGACAAAGAAAAATAGAAATTGAAAAGAAAATGGGTGGATAGAGGGAGGAAGTGGGAATAAAGGCAGTAGAAAGCTGTTCAAAATCCAAAATGTTCACTGAGCTCCTGAGCCTGCATTATATCAGAACTATTGGTATTACCCCAGATAAACCAGCATCATAAAATATGTGCCTTAAGCAGTGAAATAAAAGGTTACTGTGGCAAAAAAAAGTAATTCAGCAATGTATTTGTAGTACCTCTGGGGCTCTAGAATTTATGACAGGGAAATGAACCAGAAGTAAATGAATCAAAAGCCATAATAAGGAGCAACCGTAAACTACAATTTAGTTAATAATGTACTTCATTATGAAGTACATCTAGCAGCCTTATGAATTAATTCTCTCTCGCTTTCTCTTTCTCGTGATTATTTTTCCCAAGTCGTTCCTGTGGTATAAAGGATCATATAAAGGATGTTTTCTGTGTGATTTGATTTCATCATGACCTAGCACTAGAATGAAAAACTTCCCACCCTAAAAGAAAATGTGATGTGTCAAGAGCTAGCCTTGAATATAGTCATGTCATCTTGACCACAAAGGGGTTAGCCCCAAATACTTTTAGTGGTGGGTAGCATACATCAAACTGTCAAAAAGTGGGATAATATTCGTATGTTGATGTCACAAAATTTACCTTAAACTGTCGTCCACACACATCACTCCAATGTGTTCTTCAGACATGTCTATCACAGGGACTTAGTATCTGGGTAGCAAAATGTGAATCACCCTTCAATATTGCCTCACTGGGACTTTTTAAAACCCACTGAAGAGACAGGTAAAGAGAAACTTTGACCCACAAAACAGTATACAACATTGTCATGTACCCAGAAAACCATTATGCTTGCTTGCTATTAATTTTTAACCAAATATTATTATTCAATGAAGAGTATTCTGGTTATATACTAGATAAAATTTTACCGTGACACATTTTATTTGATAGCAAGTTGCTTTGACATTCATTTTCAGGGCTTGTATTACTAAACCTTTTCACTTACTCCAAAGTGATCAGGTTTGTAACATTCAGAGATAAAATGTACTAGTTAAAGATGACAGGTTACTAAGCTAAGAAGACATGTTAAATCTAGAATGAAATATGCATGGCTGTTCCTGTGGAAGAGTCAAGGTCTGCGGGGATGAGGGTGTATGCCTTTCTTCAGTGGTTATGGCCTCTTTTAAGGGAATTTCTGATGTCAATCATAGAAATAGGAAGAGGTTCTCAGACAAGACTATAAAGGTAAGTGTTAGGTAGAGTGGAAAAAACACTGTATTTGTCTTTCTGAGTTTTGCTTCTTTGCCCTAACCAAAGCACTGCAATTGTCTAGTTGTATGTGCCCAGGAAACATAAATATGATGACATCAACTTTAAGAAAGTAGGCCCAAAAATAGACATAGGAAGGGTCAAACACTATGCACAGAGCAAACAGCTGCTATTTGTTAAGAAAAAATTCTGCAGCCACACTATCTGCAATGATTGAATGTGAAGTGCCCACCCCCTCCAAAGCCCATGCATTTGGACATTTAGTTCCCAACTGGTGATACTGTTTTTAGAGGCTGTGGAACTTCAGGAAGAAGGAGTCTTGCTGCAGGAAATGGGTCACTGAGGTGAGCTTTTGATGACCCATACAGATGTGAGCAAGCTCCCTTTGTGAGTTATGTCTAACTGAATACTTTTCCCACCATGAAGGGGTAATCACCACAAACCATGAGACAAATGAATCCTTCTTAAGTTGCTATATTGGAATAATTTATCATAGCAATGAGAAAAATGACTAACACCATGCCATAGGAATAGTGTTCCTGTGTGTGATTTTATTTTAGTGGCTGAGACTTTAACAAAATATTTTTTAAATGTCTCAGCCTTAGTGCTGCACCACCACTAGGTACACAAGGTCAGGTCTAAGGTGATGCTTCTACTAGATATTTGAAGGCAGGAATGTTTCCTGAGGCCAGTGCAGATTCAGGAGTAGGAAATAATTAGCTCTTTCTAAGGGTGAGTGAGACTCAAGATATGGTTGGGCCTCTAAGTCTGGGAACCACCATTCATAGAGCATGCAATATGTAGCATGGTGTCCACAGTATATATATTCTTCTTCAGTTTGCAACCTTGACTCATTTTTAAAAAGAGCCATGGCTTCTCAGGCCAAATGGGAACTTTCCAAAATGATGTAGGTTATTTCAGTGTCCATTTTCAGGTAAGATTGAAACAAAGTTATAACAAACCTCCAGAAGCTATAACCACACACGGGCTTATAACATGACTTCTATGATTTTCAACTATGAGAACAGGGTTTCTGATACCATTGAGCATGGAATTGGACTATCTAGTTGAAACTGTATCACCAGCTTTTAATGAGGCTAGTTTTTCTTCTTAGCCTAATGTTTTCTTCTAATATACTTTGCCTTCCATTTCTGTAGATTCTGCATCCACAGATTTGATAGTACCGGAATGGAAACTCTTCATGAAGAAGTTATCTATACCAAACATTCCTTTTCCGTGTCATGCCATAAACAATATGTTATAATAATCTTACAAATGCCCTTAGAATTCGCATAGAGTGGATGTATTATAAGGTATAGTAAGGAATTTAAAGGTAATTGAGGTCATGTGGGAGGAAACGCATGAGTTACCTGAGCCATGATACCATTTTAGATTAGGGATTTGACTGTTACAACTTTTGATATTTGTAGGAAGTTCTGGGATACCTCCACTTCCCTACCACCACCAGATATCTTTACTTACTGTTATTCAAAACTCATCCTTTAAATTTCTTTTAAATGTTCTTTAGGGCTATCAAGATGGCTTCGTAGGTAAAGGTCATGGACAGCAAGCCTGAGTTCAATCCCCAGGCCCAATACTGTGGAAGGAGCGAGCTGACTCCTGAAAGTTGTCTGACCTCCACATATCTGCTGTGGCACAAATATAAAAACAAAATTTATAAAAATGTTTGAATGCGTACTACATTGGTGTACATTAAGCCTGGTTAGTATATACACTACATACATACAGAAGCTCCCACCTGGATTTCTGTTCTAAATCACTTAATCCAGAACATTCCCACTAGTGCCAAAGAGAAAATATTTCTGCATTTCACTCATGATCAGTCACCCTTACCAAACCCACAATCAAATTCTCAAGGTTCTACAGAATTGGAATATTGAACTATTCATGGCCAGGTAGCCCATAATGCTCAGCTGCAGAATCTTTTTTTTTTTTCGGGGGGGGGGGGGGTCTGCTCTCAAGTATACTTCTAGGATGTGTTGGAATTGAGCAGCGGCAACGTTTGGATAATGAATGCCCCGAGTTCCCCGAGAAAGCAGTGTGTCACCAGCCAGTGAACTCTTCCTTGTCTTCAACCAGCAGCGAAATGGAAGCAAACATTTTCAGTATCATTATTTCCACTGACCTACTATGTTAGACTTTCCAGAAGCTTAAATTATTTTAATTGCCATCTGTTTGACAAGCAAACACATAAACAAGATGCTGAGGAGGTTTTCCTACATTGTTTGTCTTTGCAATGCCTGTTTGGGGAGAAAAAAAAATACAACTCAACTCCCTGAAATTATCTCTGAAATCACATCATCATATTAATCAAATCTTAATGAATTATTAATATCATAGAGTTCACATTTAACAATTACTGTATGATAGATAATATGGTTTGGAAATGTTCTGATTCCCCATCACCAAAGGGTCTGTGAACATGAAGATTTATATTTATTTTGAGACAGTGTCTTGAGTGGCTTAGGCTGGCCTTGAACTTGCTATGTAGTCTGAGATGACCTTGAACTTCAGCCTCCTGCATCACCATACCCTGTTTGATACTTTATTTTTATCATCCCCTTTCACAGATGCACAGATGAAGAAAGAGAGGCACTAAATGCTTACATAGCTTCCTGAGGGCCTTGCCATCATTGAGCGGTAAAGAAGGGCTCAAATCTGGGCATTTGGGGGCTTGTCATCTCAACCAGGATGCTCTACTGCATACAGGCTCTTACCCACTGTAACAAAGCAGGATGTGCCTCTCAGAAACATGCCTTTTAGGCATGTTTATTACTTGAAGCTCAGGGTAGTGTTTAGTAGCAAAACAAGAAAGGCTCTCTGTACACACACACACACACACACACACACACACACACACCATTGGCCTAAGAGCAGGAGATCCATTTGTGGAGTTATCCCTCCTCTCATCTCTAACAAGAGACATGTTAATGATGGGAGAGACTACATAACCTTTGCCACCCAGGTGAACCTGCCTGGAAGACTTTGCTAAATCAATGTGATTTTCTACTAGCTCCCCACTCTCCTCAGCTGACCTTCCTACAAGTAGCTGCCCTAAAAATTGAAATCCTTTTCTTTAGTCTTCTTTCAAATTGATCATTCTGTTTCAAGGTTCTATACAAGCCTACATTCTAACTGCCCACAAGAGTTATGTGTCACCGACTCACACCACTGAGTACTTCCGTGTGTACAGTGAGTGCACATACTAACAATTTGTGTTTTTGTATCTCCGCATTTTATCAGCTTATTTTACACGTCCCCAAGTAATTATGGATAGAGAAAAAAGAAGAAAAGAACAATAAGATGTCTGGCATACAACACTGAATCTACTTGTGACAATGAAGTAGGTGTTATCACTTTCCGTTTTATGGCTGATCGTGAGACTCACTCTGACATGAGAGCTTGCCAGAAACAACATGACTCTGAGTACAGTTGGTTTTGTAAATCTGTGGTTCTACATCCACTGATTTGACTGATGGCAGAGAGAAAATACCATATTTTAAAATATAATCTAGATCAAATATATGTGTGTGTGTGTGTGTGTGTGTGTGTGTGTGTATGTATGTATTCACCAAACAATGTAGTGTAATGTTTATGCATCTTCCATGTTGTATTCAGCATTGTAAGTTCCCTAGAGGAGGACACTGGAAGATGTCTATAGGTTGTACACAAATACCATTTTATCCAAGTGACTCAGGCATCCACAGATTTGGTATGATTGAAGGTTGGAGCTCTGGAACAGAGTCTCTCAAAGTGCAAAGGGACATGTGTAGAATATCTGCCTCCTGAACTTTGTTCCTCTACAATAAGTTTCTTCCTTCCACAGACACACTTTTTAACAGATTAATGCTGGGAAGATGTTAAAAGTCTTCCGTGTGCATTCTGAGACCTATTTTAGAGTAAGAAATAATTTAAGAGCTAATTCTAGAGTTTCCAAAGAAGCTTTCCCAAGCACTTTACATTTCACTGAGGAAATTACTAATTAAATTTAGGACCAGGCTCTCAGGGTACCTGTAACTGAATTGTTATTAAGAGGCAAGTCTTGAGCTTGGGGTCAGCAGGGACCAGCTTTCATCCTGGGAATAGTGTGTGTGGAGGTGTTAGGAAAGCACTTAGGGTCAAGACTGGTGCCCAGGGAGGCTGTGTTCTCGTTGAGGAAATCAGCTGAAAACGACTTAGGAAGTTAGAACTATAATAGGGTACAGCATGCCCAAGTATAAACAGCCATATACGAGTTCTTGGCATTAGAATTAGAATAATAAGTTATGAAGTCGCCAATGGTAACAAATCCCATTATTTTTATTTACAGTGTTATGTTATTGTGGAAACACCTAGGATAATATTGTGTTATCGAAGAGTTTGGGGAATGCAGTGACTATACAAGGCAGATGATGGAGGCTGTTTTCTAGAAATGTTACTCTGCTCCAGGATTTGTCGTTCACTCAGCTGTATTTACTGTGTCATCCACAAACAACTGTAAGGCACAAATGAGAGGGGGGGAAAAACCTGACAATTAGTTAAAATGTTCACCAGGAAGGTGACGAACAGCGGGAAAACTCCCTGCAATTAGATAACAAGTGAAAACCACAGCCTACACTTCCTACCCCAGCAGGGCCCCTCGGTTTATAATGACACTGCCCTTTATAGCAGAACCTGACTGTGAGCCGCGTGATGTGGAGGAATACTAATAGGCTCCAGTTGGACTTTCTCCCTACAACAATGCTTCCTTTCTGCTCCACAGAGGTGCAGAACTCATCCACCCAGCATGGGGTGGAGTCTGCTTAGGTAAGACTGTGGAGAAGGGGAAGCTAATACAGAATACTGTATATCTTAATCACAAACAGTATTGGGCGTGTAATGTGTCATGAAGCATATTTTACTTGTACTATGTATATTGACTTTTCATAGTTGTGACAAATGCCCGGGAAAAAAAAAGCAGCTAATCAATTGATTTATTTAATAAATTTCTTGTGGCTCAGGGTTTGACAGGCTTCATTTTTTCATCCATGCTTGGCTGGCTGACTTGTTTGTGGATCATGGCTCAGGTCTAAGTTGAATACAACTAGAAAAAGAGAGAGAAAGTTAAGTTGAGAGCTAGCATTCACTTCTCTTCGGGTCCTGGCTGTGGATGCAATGTGACCAGCCGCCTCACATTCCTGCTGCTATACCATCCCAGCCAGGATGGATGTAGTGCATCCTCAAACTGAGCCAAAATTAACACTGCCTTCACTGAGTTGTTCTACCAGTGATTCCATTGCAAAACTACTAAGACAGAAACATCGGAAGACAAACCTCAGCTAAGCAACTAGGTTGTTTTTGACTGAGGACTTGTTTTTAGCTAATCTACAGCTTTTCTAATTTGAATAGTTATAAGAGCAGGGCCGTCTATTTGAGGTGCTCTAATAGAACGCTGCAGACTGAGGAGTACAGATTGCAAGATTGCGTCTGTTTCTCACAGTTCTGGAAGATGAGGAAATAAAGATCAAAATTGCAACAGGGCATCATTCCTGACTCACGGACGTTTATCATCTTATAACCTGTCGTGGAAAAAGAAGGTGTGGCTTCAGGCCTCTCTTAAAGTGCACAGGGATTTGTTCAGCAATGTACTCCTCCATTTCACTGTTGGTCGGGAGCTGTCCTTGGTGCTGATGATCCATCGGGCTGGTAAAACGGTTGTGATTCCTCGGTTTGAAAATCTTCCAATTAGCAATCAGAAGCACAATTTTCAAGGGATATGTAATAGAAACAACAACCAAGATTATTGAGATGAGGCATAATGAGAAGAACGGAGAAGTGGGGAACAGGAGTTGGAGCTGGAGTGGGCCGCACGGGCCTCTGGGACAAGGTGAGGTTTGAAAACAGATGGACTGGAGTAGCTTAGGGTAGGTGTGCAGATATCTAGGAAAGGCTCCTCCCACACAGGTTGCAAGGGCAAGGGGGCATCTGGTGTGTCACAACAACATCATGGAGGACAGTATGGACAAAGGTCAGTGTGCGAAAGAGAGTGATGGGTGCAGGGCCAGAGGAACAAGAGGTCAGAATATGGAGGGCCCTGGAGACCTTCGTAGAGATTTGAGATATTTGGTCCCAGGGGGACAGTCATTGGAATGTTTCTACTGGAGATGTAACTGCTTTAAAGGCATCACTTGGGTACACAAGAGAGCTCAGCAGATGATAGGACTTGTTTTACAAGCTCTATAGCACAAATTCTATCCCCAGAACCCACACAAAGATGTAAGAAGAGAACGGACTCACCCGACAAAGCTGTTTCCTGACCTCCACACACCCTCCTTGGCCTGCACTCATGGCTCTCCCTTGACCCAGGCTGGCTGGTTTTAAATGATTGAAAACCAACTCCAACTAAGAGGTTTTAAACAAGGAGACATATGCAGAGAAAGAAAATATAAAGCCAAACTGGAAAGGACTTTAGGAATATGGGCCCCATGATACTTCCTTGCCATCCTTCCTATTTATTTCCCTGTGGTCAGCTGCTTCTCTAGGGAAATTGTCTCCCATGCCATGTCTCCACAGGGCACATGGCTGAGGACATTTGTGAGCCTAGTACCTGGAGTGAACAGGAACCTCTAGTTCCTGTGGCATCCAGGGGCTTCTTGAAGGAGAGTCTCTTTGATATCTGAGATCTGACATATCTACTCAGTGACAGGCTGCCTGAGGCATTGTGAGGTAAGCCTCTTTGCTTCTCAGCCCTACATTAAGTCCTGAATGAAAATAGCCTGGCTGAGAGATGTGTTAGTCAGGCCTTGTGTCACTGTGAGAAAATACCTGAGAGCTGCAATTTGAGGGAGAGAGGGAGGGAGGGAGGGAGGGAGGGAAGGAGGGAGGAAGAAAGGGAGAGAGGGAGGCAGGAAGGATTTAATTTGGCTTAAGGTATCAGAGGTTATAGGCTGTAGTCAGATGATTCCATTGTCATGGCCCTGACAAAAGATATGTGGGAAGTATATGGTAGACCAAAGCCTCTCAACCGATGATGGACATGAATAGGAGAGAGACAAGGAGCCAGGAATCACGGTTAATCTTTCCAGTGACACACTTTACTCAACTGAGTCCCACCTCCTGCAATTCTACCACCTCTCAATCATTCACAATTTCAGTCCATCAATAGGTTAAGAGAATCTGTGTGCTACACAGTCATTTGGGATAGGAAGATTAATTGGACAGGATTACATGTAGTATTATGATCCAATCACTTACTCTGTCTCAATTTCAATTATTATGTTGTGATTGAATGCCTCACCAAAAAGCATTTTAGGAGGAACAAAGAGTTTACGCAGCTTACAAATCCAGACTATAGCTCATCATCGCAGGGAGATCACAGGTTTTGAAGCAGTCAGTCATAGCCACAGTCAAAAATAGAGAAACGGATGTGCACATGGTCTGCTCCCTTGCTGTGCCCAGCTTGATTTTCCCCTCACACAGGCCAGGCACTGCTTTGCCTAAGGAATGGTGCCACCCGCAGTGGGTTGGGTCTTTCTACACAGATTAACTGAAGATGATGCCTGTAGACATACCCAAGGACCAATCAGATTCTGGCTCTCACTGAAGCTCTTTTCCTGGGTGATTCTTGATTGTGTTATTAGGTTGACCATTAAAACTCTCGTATCCCTTAAAGTCCCATTTCTGAACACTGTTGTCATTGGGGCCAAGCCCTCAAAATGTGAGCCTTTTTGGTGGTACACTTCATTTATGCCTTAATGAGGCATTACGCATTTAAATCATCCTCATTGCAGTTAGCAAGGCTCACTCTTGTTTTCAAGACCTGTTACACTTCATACTCACAATAGTACGTAAAACAAGAATGTAAAACAAATCATTACTAGAAACAAGTAAGGCGGGGATGTAGTTTCTACCATTGTCCTCTTTCCTCCCATTCCCCAAAGGTTGGTGGTGGAAATGGAGAGGTTTCAGGGAGGGCAAGTCATTAATCAAAGCCAGAAAGTGGCCCCTTCAGGCTTGGATTCCTCAGTCTTATCACTGGGAGACAGGTGCCCCCCTAGTGGCACAGTAAAACACGTCTATCTGATAGTTGACTGGCTGAAGTGAAATGCCAATGATACAGTAGCTTTTATTCCAAAGTTTCCTGGAACATGCTGGCAGTTTCTTTGACAAAGAAACTGGGGGGAAAAAAGGCAGAGGAAAAAAAAATCAGGCAACTCTCAGACAGAAATGTGAACTACTGCTGATAGTTATCATCATGGGAGACTCTTTTAAAATGCTTTGGACTGACAGCATCCATACTGTATCCCAAAGAAGAAAGGGCACTGTAAAATAACAAACTAAATCAAATAAACCAAGTGCCACCCCCAAACGATAGCCCTGTAGGAAACGGCAGCCCGTGGGAAAGCCTGGTTTCCTGTTTCTCACGTGGTCTGTCCTGTCTACAGAGAGTGTCCACAGCATCACCTTGACATGTCATTAACAAGGATCTGACCTGAAAAGGTGAGTCAGTCACGCAAACCAAATTTGACCTGATGAGAGTTTGTGAAATTTCGGGTTCCGTTTTGCTCCAGGCACTACGGGAACTGACAGCCTTCTGAGCCTTGTTTTTCTACAGTGTGGGCCCAGTGTAGGCATTTTACATGCCCCTCGGGCCATTACTCTTCCTACCACAGATGTCTGTATAGTAACAGGCTCACTTAAAGATGTTCTGAGTATTAATGAGGATGGTTTTTCTGAACAGCCAGATGTCATATTAGCTCAGCATTTCTTGCTTAATTCATTTATGCTTTCAGCCTTTGCCTCTTCTCTACATTAATTTCACTCCTGTGAAAGTAAGTGCCTACCACAGACAAGGCCCCAAGCCTCATGGACCAACTTCTTAAATCAACACTTTATTCTTCCTATAGTGTGACAGCAGAATCAATGAATGTGCAGGTGCCATCTTTAGCTAGTTTCTTATCTCACTAGACGCACACAACGAACACTAAGATCTAGATAGATTCAGAAAGTCACCCGAGTCTACACACTCATGCAGATACAGGAGGGGTCTACTTATCTTATAAAGAAATCAACTGCCTTGAGATGCTGTCGCTGCTTTGACCCAGATAAAATTCCTCAATGCTGAGCCCTGCACTGAAGTCATGGTTACCATTAGGATTATTGCTCACTTCACATTCATAACATGAGTAAAACCTGCAATGTAGCTCATCCTTGACATTCTTTGTCACTAAGATGGTTTAATGTTATGACTCCATGACCCCACTTCCCAATGCTGCAGTCATATCAGGAGCCAGCACAAAGTCTGTCTTTCTGAAGTATCGACTCATTGAACATGCCCAAGCAACCCACCAACCAGAGCCTTGTTAGAGTCACAATTCACATGGAAGTTTTCTTTCTCTTTTCTTTTTTTTCCATGCTGCTTCTATTTAAAACCCTTTCTGCCATTGTTCTTTTCTTTCCCTCAATAACAATTTACCTTGACCTTGTCTATAAATATTGCACAGGCTTCCTTCCTTCAATGGTTAACTGTGAGAAAAAGTGTCCACTGAAAAGCATAGGGTAGGGGCTGAAGCAGGAAAGAAAGAGACCAACTGCAACGGAAAAAAAAAGAGAAGGAAAGGGAAGGAAGGAGGGTAGGAGAGAAAGAAGGAAGGAAGGAAAAAAAGGAAGGAAAGGAGAAAACGGGTGTGGGAAGAAGGGTGGGCGAGTTTATTGGTGATCCTTTTATCAATCAATCAAGTAAGATGCCTTCAAGACAACAGAAGTTGAGTTGAAATTCAGGGTCTAGACAGAGATGCCTATCTAGTTTGTAGCATCAGATGTAGCTCTAAGAATCAGAAAACTGGACATTTTTTTTTAAATCAGCTAGCAAGCAGCATAAGTGGTGCTGATTCAACCAGGCAGTGGTCTCTGAGAACCTAATGAGCCCCTGAACATCTTTCTCCTTTGGAGGAGGACACATCAGTATTTAGGGGTTACTGCAAAGAATGTGGAGAAAACAATACTTCTGTTTTTTCAAAGCTGTGTGTGGGTTCTCAAAGATACTTCAAGATTCAAGGTGCAGCATCTACTCTAACCAATAGGAGGATCTGACAGCAGTCAGCCACAAAGTATGTTATGTCAGCCATAGCTACTGTTGCCATGGTTATCCTCCACTGCCACCTAGGATGGAATGAGTCTCGAAAAATTTAATGGAACTATCTTTCTGATATAACATGAGACAGACATGTTTTAAGGGCCCCTGGATTTGGTTTGCTTATCTTTTATTCTGTATAATATAACATGCAAAAAATTCAAAATACATTTATTTAAATGAGGTGATGAGGTATAAGTATATCTATGTGTGATGTGTGTAATGTTTCCCTGGGGGAAATGTAACATAGGGAATCAAATGAAGAAATTAGCACAAGGTGCATTGAAGTCCAAGATAAAACCTGGTAAGGACGGGAGGGTGGTGTAGCCATGTGTGAATATCTAAATGAACAGGAAGGGGATGTAGATATGTGTGAATGTGAATTTCAGTAATGAAGGAGGGATTATAATCATGTGTCAATAGCTAAATAAAAATGCTACTGACAAGCATCTCAGTAAAGAAAAGGAAAGGGGGTGCCTTTGCCTTTTTTTCCCCATCCTTTCTCCAAATATAGTGAGGAAAATTATTCAACATCTGCTTTTTAAAAACCTTTCTCTGAGAATCTATTTTGAAAAAAATGTCAAACCTACAAAAACCTTGCAAGAATAGTACAATCAACACCCATGTGCCACTTATTTAAATTCACCAGTTAACATTTTGCTGCATTTGAATTCTCCTTTTCTTTCTAAGTGATGATCCATCTTAATGCTGCTTGCAAATAATAAAACTTCTTTGCTCCACATTTCAACAACTATCTTCTAAGAATAAGAACTTTTTTTCTATACAGTTGTAAAACAACATCCAACTTGGTGAATTTAAGGTAAGTCACCAAGAAACCTCAACACTGTTCTTGTGAATGTCACACAACCTCGAATCACCCCAGAAGAAAGTCTTGATGAGGAATTATCTAAATTATGTGAGCTTGTGGGCATGTCTATGGGGAATTGTGTTGACTGTTAATTGATGTAAGAACACCCAGCTCATTGTGGGCAGCAACATTCCCTAGGCAAGGGGTCCTGAACAGTATAAGAGAGGAGAAATCTAGATGAGAGCAAGCAAGCCATTGATGAATATATTCTCTTTCTCTGAACCGTGGGTGCTATGTGACTTGTTCCTGTCTTGAATTCTCTAAACTGAAGGACTGTAACTAGAAATTTTTAGGCCAAATAAACTTCTTTTCCCCCTATGTTGCCTTTTATCGGGGTATTTTATGATGGCAACTAGATGGGAAACTAGGTTTAATCTTTAGAGTTGTTTTTTTAAACCAAGAATCCATTAAGGACTATTCATTAAATTTCCTTTTCTTCCCATGTTCATCATATTATTTACAGTATTAGAGAAAATAATACTGATGAGTTACTTTTTTTCCATTGTTGTGATAAATACTTGACAAGAAGCAAATTAAATGGAAAAAGAAAGCTTATTCTTGGTTCATAGTTGGAAGGGATAGTAAGCCATGGCAGGCAAGGGGTGGTGGGAGGAATCGAACCATCTCACTATACTATATCTGTAGTCAGGAAGCAGAGAAATGAATGCTATTTCTCAGTGGGCATTCTTTTTTTTTTTCTTTTGTCCTTTTTTTAGTCTGTAATTCATACACATGTAGATGCCAAGGACAATATGTAAACAGATGGGTAAGGATGTGTGGTGATTTGAATAAGAATGGACCCCAAAGGTTCATATATTTGAATGCTTAGTCACCAGGGTGTGGAACTCTTTGAAAGGATTAGAAAGATTAGGAGGCATGGTCTTATTGGAGTAGGTGTGGCCTTTTTGGAGGAAGTGTGTCACTAGAGGGTGGGCTTTGAGGTTTCAAAAGCCCATGCCTGGCCTATGTGCTCTAGGTGCTCTCTCTCTCTCTCTCTCTCTCTCTCTCTCTCTCTCTCTCTCTCTCTCTCCTCTCTCTCTCTCTCTCTGCTCAGAATATATCTCTCAGCTACTGTCCTAGCTCCTGCATGCATGCAGCCATGCTCCCTGCCATCATGATAATGGACTAAGCCTTTGAAACTGGAAGGAAGCCCCCAATTAAATTCTTTCTTTTATAAGAATTGCTTTGGCCATGGTGTCTGTTCACAGCAATAGAACAGTGATTAAGACAGGCTGTTTGCCAATAAGATGTTGTTTCCAAAAGCATTCACTGGTCAGGATTTGGTCAATAGATCCCCTCAGATGGGCTAATCAAGGTTTATAAAGGGTGATTGATGATGGTTAAGGAACCTTCTATTTGATAGCATAACTCTGCACTAGTTGTCATATTTTATAGACAGTTCTTTTATATATAAAAAAATCTCATCTGGGACTTGGAGAAATTGTAGCTTGAACTGAAGATCTGCAAAAGTATTAGTCTTAGAAATTATTGTCTTAGTCTTTGCAAAACAGAAACATTCTTCATGATAGGATGGTCAAAATTGCCATCTAAATAAAACAAATAAAATTTAAAAGTTCATCTGAAATACTCAGATTCAAGTTTCACACTTCCTGTGCTGACCTCCAGGCACATACTTCAGGGACAGTAATAGGTTATTGGGCAGTAGGCATCACCAGGATGGTCAAGGGTTTTAGGGAAGTTCTAATGAACACAACATGGATCATGGTCCATCTGCCCTTCCTGGATGTTCTCTGTCCATTTCCTCAAATACATGGTGTTGTAACTGTGCAGGGACGATGCTGCAGTTCACCAGGACCAGAGCTCCTGGTTGCCAGAATCATGTCAGTGTACCAACAGTTGAATGATGGTTTTATTTTTGTTCCAAACCTTATCATTTGTTGGCGTGTACTATTGAACAGAAAGTTAGTATGATATACATTTTAAGTGTTTGAAAATTCAAATTTAACATTCATGTGGTGCAGGGGGCAGGGAGGAAGAACAAAACAAAATCAAATGCTGCGCTATCTCAGTGAAGTTTTGCTGAGTGGATGACCATGCCTGCACTACTCAGATCAATAAATAAATCATGACAAATACCCACCAACCTATCTTTTGATGGGCAGATTATCTCATCTGATTTCAATACCATTCAATTCTTAACCTCTCTCTATCTCTCTCCCTCTCCACCTTCTCTCTGTCTCTATTTCTCTGTCTTTCCAATCTCACACAGGCTGACCTGAGACACACTATGTAGACCAGGTTAACCTTGAATTTATTGCCATCCTTCTGCCTCCACCTCTTAAGCATGAACATTCTTACAAGCATGAACCACAGTGCCTGTTTTTTTCCTTAGGTATTGCTTCTTGCTCCTTGTTAAGAAGATGTTTATCTTAAAATAGAGAGTTCTCATTGCTCATTGAAATTTTATTGTTTCATATTCTATTTTCCAAGGTGCTTTGAAAAGTTGTTCCCGTGTGAGAGAAGACAGTACTCAATCAAGATTCTGGTTTCACAGCATGGGTATTCAATCGACCCTTCACATCTGCTTTCTGATGAGTAGATTGTCGTATATGTTTCTTCATCATCTTCAAAGGATGTATCTATGTATGTTGGTGCACATGTTACCCTGAAGTACTTACTGAAACTTGGTATTTTTATCTCATACATACTTTTATTTAAACACGTGGGCTATTTATTTTATTGTGTGTATATGAGTGTACCTTACACACATGTATGTATACCACTTGACTGCTGTCCACAGATGTTAGAAGAGGGACCATGGATCCTCTAGAATTGGAGTTACAGATGATTGTGAATCACCATGCAGGAGCTGGGAACCAAATCTCTGTGAGAGCAGTCAGTGCTCTTAGCCAATGAGACATCTCCTTCCCCACCCTACTTACAGCTTTCCTTTGTGCTGCTACACAAAGTCTTGTTTAGCTCATTAGTGATATTTTCAGTGATGTTTTTATAATTTTCTGCCAAATTGTTTGTATATCTTCTATTAGTTTTATTTCTCATTTTTTGATTTTTTAAAACATTCTCATCAGTGCTATTTTTGTTTTAGCAAACAGAAATCTGTTTTTGTGTTGTGACAGCTTTCCATGACATTTATTATCAAATCTAATGCATTACTTGTTAATTCTAATGGCTTAGTCCCCTAAATGGTACCCCCTGTCATCTCAGATGAATTTTACAGTAACTTACTGCTTTTAATCAGTAGATTCCCTTGACTTTCTCAAGTTCACAATCAGGTGTTTTTATAAATAATCAACACTTAATTTCTTTAATTTCAGTCAATGTATTTTTTTGCTTGCTTTTATGTGGCTGTGGAACTCTCATCAGGACTTCTCATTAGAACAACTCAAAGCAAGGATGGAAGATGTCTTTGTCTCGTTTCTGACTCTCAGGTGTGTGTACACAGTGAGGTCTAAGGTAGCCGAGGCTACAGAGTGAGACCTCTCCTTAAAAACCAAAGAACACAAGTGAAGAAGTTGACCCTTGAGCTGCAACCTAACGTCTTCCAACCGTGTGAAGCCCTCTTCCTCATAGCTTACATGCCTTTTCTTTTCTTCTGGCACTGGTATTTTAGCATCAATTTTTTGTTCTCATTTCCATTCTGGGTTAATTCCTCTGTCAATGTTTGACGTTAGGACTTCCACTTCTCTATCTGACAGCGGAGAATGTGGGCTTTAGCTATATTCTTGTCTTCCAACCCCTTTTGGTTGCTAGGTACAGAGAAGCCAGGCTGGAGGGTGTCCTCCTGCAGCCTAACTTTCACTGTGCAAAATGTTGCTGTATCAGAGATGTCATTTTGTATCATCAAATCTGTCATTTTGTATGAGATAACTGAAAATTTAATAATAACTAGAAAAGCAAGTACTCTGAGGAAGGATGTGATGAGGGGTGTTGGGCTTTCTTCTTTCTTTCATTTCATGGGATGAGGGTGCCTTATTTTTGTTATTTTCTTTTAAGAATATTGGCCTTTTTCTAGTCCTGACTATTTTGACAGCCTTGAACTTTTGAGTGCCAAATTTTGAACCCTCAAACTCTGACTCCTGCTCCTCACCTCAGATCAATAAATACCTAGAAACTTAAAGTGTTGGAACGAATCAGACAGCCCAGAGTGTTTCCATGTTTCCAGGATCTCTCAGGTCAGACTTGGCTGCCTCTCTTACTCACCTACCATTATTCACAGAGCTGCTGGCAAATAATTTTATCCAATGCTTATAAATGTTTAAGTGGGAAAACTGATCGGAATCACATATAGTTGTGTAGCAGTAAATATATCTCACCCCATCAAGGACCTTCTGGCCTGGGGGGAGTTGCAGAGATTAAGTAGAAGTTGTAGGTCCAGTCAAATGCTCTAAGTTACTTAATGGCAGAGCATTACAGTCTGGAATTCTTGATGCCTTATGAATTAAAAATCATATAACAATGTGTCTCTAGGCTTAGATGGCAGTGGGGACTATTAATCTTCTTCACAGCCTTTACTTTAGGGAAATTCATGTTCTGATGGTGTAAAATACCCACAATCTTTTATACTATGTGAATCATGATTTTAAAGAGAAACTCAACTCCAACTATACTCTCGATAACCCATAGTTACTTTGTAATGCATTTACCATGCAGATATTGTGCTATAACTGTGGACACAAAAGTTTTTTCTTTTACTGCTCACAGTCAAAATAACTTTCAGGGATATAGATGGATGCAAATAGGAGTGCTGTTGGTGAAGTAGTTAGATGCCCATGAGCTAAAGAAGCCTTTCCTACCAAAGCAAGGTTAAATAAGTGGACACAGAAAAGAAAAGTCTGAAAAGGAAAACCCTGCCCCTGCAGAGGATGAAGTATAAAAGAGGATGTGTTTACAGAAATACTAAGGCTTCATTTTCCTCCCTCCGCTGACTCTGAAGTGCAAGCCTAGGAGACTGTGGGAGAAGACAGGTCATGAAAAGATGGGGCAGGCAATGGGAGCTGAGTTGGAAAACACGTCTCCTAGCAGGAGCAGTGGGGAAGTTCAGTCAGCAGTTGAATTACCTCTTGGGGTTAAAGGCAACGAAGACTAAAGCGAGCCTAATGGATCTGGCAATTTAGATTTGTTGATGCCCTTAGCAACGAAAATAGAAAGGAGTTTGTAAAAACAAAGTCTAAAGCCAGATTGCGATACGTTAGAGGCATGAGACAGCTGGAGGATATATAGATATATCACATGATTGCAAAAAAAAAAATAAAATAAAATCAGTGCTGTAGAATGAACCTAGAGCCTTGTCCATGCAAGCAAGTACTCCACCAGTAAATTATAATGCCAGTTTGTGAATGCCTGTGCGCATGTGGTATGTGTGCATGTGTGTGGCAGATGTATATTATCCTTGTGCATGTGAAGACAAGAAGAGGCTATTCAATGTCTTGCTTGCATGATAACCCTTCACCTTATTCCTCTGAGACAAAGTCTCTCACTGAGCCTGGAGCCAGGCTCCAGCAAGCTCCAGAATCCTTCATGTTTCTGTCCCCTCAACCCCAGTTCTGGGATTATAGGCATGGGTGTGGTTATGCCCATCTTGTGTTTGTTTTAGCTCCTCATGTTTACACAGCAAGCACTTTACTCACCAAGCCACCCCCTTTTGACTTTTAACTCAGATGTAGAAAGAAATAGAGTAGCTCTTAAATACAAATATAACTAAAGGTAAATATAAGGTATAGTTAAATATCACAAACAATATAAATTAGCATACATCTCAGGCCTTGAAATTTAATATTAAGAAGTCAGTCAAGCCAGGCGGTGGTGGCACATGCCTTCAATCCCAGCACTCAGGAGGCAGAGCCAGGCGGATCTCTGTGAGTTCGAGGCCAGCTTGGTCTACAGAGTGAGTTCCAGGAAAGGTGCAAAGTTACACAGAGAAACCCTGTCTCAAAAAACCAAAAAAAAAAAAAAAAGTCAGTCAAGTAAGACTATTTTGAGTCAAAGAAACTTGCCAGAAATGCTTTTCACATAGAGAAAACATTTCTCTCACACCATTATCCACAGGACACAGGAAGTCATGAACACGCACGCCCTCTTCATTTATTCACCCAATGGGATACAAGCATTGTAATGGGATACATGTATTAAAGATTTGCTGTACACCAGGCCTCATGCCTGTGCTGGGAATCTGAAGAAGAGCAAAACAGAATTAGACTGTGTCCTCCACTGTCACCAAGACATAACTCTACAGGTTTGAAGAAAAGGTACAGGGTGTTATGACATTGCTTACTTGGGGGACATGAATTCATCTGAGGTGTTAAGGAGGTGGAATATGACATCAGAAGGAAGAGCTGAAGCATGCAGACAGCAGAGAGAAGCATGCAGGCAGCAGAGGGAAGCATGCAGACAGCAGAGAGAAGCATGCAGACAGCAGAGGGAAGCATGCCAGTAGCAGCATGCAGACAGCAGAGAGAAGCATGCAGGCAGCAGAGGGAAGCATGCAGACAGCAGAGAGAAGCATGCAGACAGCAGAGGGAATCATGCAGGTAGCAGAGGGAAGCATGCACACAGCAGAGGGAAGCATGCACACAGCAGAGGGAACCCAGCATGTTGTAGAGAGGAAGCTCTTTGGCACAGACAGGAGAAGTTGAAGGACTAAGGCCAGGGATGTTGAAGATGTGGAGTTGGTGGTAAAATATAGTCCAAAGAAGTCAGAGTGGAGTTAGAGCCTCAAGTCCCAAGGCTCATGTCTTGGGAAAATCATGGAAGGTTTCCATCAGAGGGAAGATAACAGCAGGTTTTAGTTCTAAAATCTGAGAGAAGAATGGAAAGAAGGAGGTGTGTTGGTGGAAGTAGAAAAATGTAGATGAATTGTAGCAGGGTCCTGTGCTGCTGCTCCCTTTGGGAGAGGGGGTCAAGTAGGCACAGAGTCAACAACACAGACTCTGGGAGAATGTCAAAACAACAAGCTCAGTTTATTCAGGAAGAGCCTTATATATCCCCACCCCACCTTGGGGGAAGTTCTGATGAATATGCATCTGCTGGTGTGACATGGCTGCCTCTCATTGGTCCAGGTCATCTCCAGATCATGTCTCAGGCACTGTTGTTAAGGCCCTTAGGCAGACCCAGTTGGCCCTCAGAAAGTCTCTTTTTTACTTGTTTGGGCTGCTTGACCCTCAAGCCTGTTAGAGATGAGTCATCCCACAATGATTTAAAGAAAAGGTAGTAAAATCACTATGTCTTGACAGATGAATGAAAAAAAATGTGTTAAGGATATTGACATATTAGGAATACACAACAAGAGAATTTGAAATACCAATTCTACTGATTTCTTAGATCAAAAGGCTAGTTTACATTCACTAATAGTTAGGTGTCTTGGGGCTCAGATGCTGAATCCATCCTTTGAGACTGAGCCAATGCTGGAGGTGGAGATGACAGAGCCTGGGGCTCTGAACCTATCACGACACTTGCAACTTCATCTGTAGTCACATGTTAACTCTGCTAAATGTTTGGTTGCTTTCAGATAGACTGAGATTTTGTGTTAATGGAGAGAAGCCATATATCATAGTATAGTGATTGCCTATTGATATGGGATGCCTTTTTAAAAAAATGACATATTAAAAATAATAATAAAACAGCAACTGGCCATGCATCTTTCATGCTTTTAAACCACTGCTGGTCTCATACTGGTAGAATTCAAAATCATTTGGCTTTTAATTGTTTGGCTCTAGCTAACTCACTAACATCACCTCTTGCTGCTTCCTCAATGGTGATGCTAGGTAGGAAAAAAGGGAATGAAAGGGTCCTCTATAAGTATATCTTTCTAGGTACCATTTGAGACTCAAGAATACCAATATGTTAGCCTCTTCTGCCACAAATAACATAATTGTTGGGCAGTGTATCCTGCGCATAGAGACTTAAAAAGTTAGAAAGGAGGCAGATCTCAGGCCTTGTGATGGAAAGTCTCCAGCTGTTCATAACTCTTTTTTAAGTACTGGCTTTCCATTGGTAGATTTAAAAATAAACAAGTTCACTGGTCCAGCAAGATGGCTCAGAGAGTAAGGACACTTGCTGCCAAGCTGCCCAAAATGGATCCAATCTCCATGACCCACATAGTGGAAGGAGAAACTGATTCCCAAAAGTATTACTCTAACCTCCATGTATGCACCCTGGCAGCCACACACACACACACACACACACACACACACACACACACACACACACACACACAAACAATAAATAACATTAAACATAAATGAACCAGCACAGGCCTTTCAGTAAGTGGCAATGACTCACAGGTTGCTTGTTACTAATACTAAGGCTGTGACGAGCCTGTTAGGGGTCTGTGAACTAGACCACAGCAAAAGGGTAAACTGATGACTGTAAAATAACTCTGAACCATCATTTTCAAAGTGGCTTAGATGCCCCTGTGGAGATGGAGAGAGATGCTGCAGTGGTACCTGCTCATTAACCCCTTCCTGTTTGCTTCTTTGCAGTCCCTGTCATATTACTCCACTTATTTTCCCAGGCTCCTATGCTCACCCTGAACATGAATGATTTGTAGACAAATCCTGGTCTCTGGTTCTGTTCCTTAAGAGTCCAACCCAGAAATCCCTCCATCCCCAATTCACATCTTAGATTTTTAACGTGAAATATATATTTACGAAATTGCTGTCACAAAAGTAAAATATGTAACAAGAATACAAGTTAAAACAATAAGGTATGTCAATAAATAAAGTAGCATAACATCAAATTACTATTGACATGTTCATGAATACATATCTATTAAGTAAACATAACAACTAAACATGAAACAACGAAATGAGCATATAATTTCAAACAAGACTAAGTAGATAAAATAATGAGATATTAGGAGTTACTATGGATTCTGACCAAATGAGCATTTTTTTCAGGTTCACAGAGTTTTTAAATTAATGTTTATGTATATGAGTGTTTTTATCTGCATGTGTATCTGTGTACTACATGTGTGCCTTTGGAGGCTAGCAGAGAGCATAGGCTCCCCTGGAACTGGTGTTACAGTTAGTTGTGAGCCTCCATGTCTGTGTTGGAAACCAAATCCTGGTCCTCTAGAAGAACAGGACTTAACTAACCACTGAGCTGTCTCTCCAGCCCCTTCATAAGAGAATTTTTAGTGTAATGTGTTTTTATTAAAATTGGCAATGTGTAAAACAGCATGTTCCGGATATTGGGCCACCGCAGAAATATTTTAGAATAGCATCCTTTCTCTGCTGCCGGTGAGATGTTGGGGTCACAAGGGGAACTCCCTGGGGAGGGTGCGGAATGATGGGAGGCTGTGTTCCGCTCCTGCATGGACACTCAGCTCCTCTGTGGATGCTCAGCTCTGTGGATGCTCAGCTCTGTGGATGCTCATCCTGAGGGCTTCAGCCTGACACTGATGACAAATGACAGGGGTAGCCTCCTCCTTGGCACCGAAGCCTCAATCTGTCTTTTTCTGAGACTTCCCTCTCAGTCACTGGGGAAACCGTGGACAAGACCAGTCCCTTGGTTTGCCTGTTATGGTATCCTCTCGATCTGACTTGGAAATGGCTGATTAAAACGAAGGGATTCTGACTTTTATCTGCATCCTGACAGCTGTGGCAGATCTGTTCTTCCGACCTCATTACCTTTTGATTTCTAACTTCTTTCTCAATATTGTTTTCTACATTACAGTGAATAAATTAGATGTGATTTTCACTGTGGCTTGAATATACAATGTGGATGTCAGGATGAAAACTTACTTCCTTGCCAGAAAAAAAAGGGGGTCCAGAGAAATAAGATGCCCCAGAGAAATAAGATGCCCCAGAAATAATTTAGCCTTAGAGTCATGGTTTGGAGAGATGAAATACAATGGAGAGTAGATTAGCCATTTAAAAAAAGTGTTCATTTTAACAAATAGAATGGATTCATTTTCCACATGAAATCTCTCAGGTTTCAAAAGAAGCTAACTGTTAACAACAGAAATGCCTTAAGGGGCAGCTTAAGGGGGAAATACATGAAAACTTGGACTGAGCACAGGTGTGGGAGTGTCCTGGTTACTCCAGCCACTTTTCCAATCAGCACTAACAACAGAAAGTAATTCTTGTCAATTGCTGTATGGATACCGAGATTGTGCCCCTTGCTGTGTGGCAGCTCAGGCACCTAGGGTGAGAGTCCCCTTGCTGTGTGAAATGACTGTGGGCAAACTTTCAGAAATAAATCTGAAAATGGGCTTGAGACAATATTGATACATGCCAAACTAATTCAACAATAGGGAAAAAACTAGAGGCAGCCTGTTTCTTTTTCCTTTTCTTTTTCTTTTTTGAAAAAGAACAGTTTCAAATGAGAACTTTTTTGCTTTCTCATATGGTCTTTATCTACCCGGGGATTTTCCTTTTGTGGACTGTTTTCTCACATGATGGCACACAATTAGAAGAGCTCTCTCAGTTACAATTGCTGCCATTGTCCTGATCTCTTGAGTTCATTCACTCATACTGCAAATACTTATAAATACTGTGCTTAAAGACGCTATCTAAAACTCACCTAGCTAGAAAATAAAATTATTGAAAACATGGACGATGTCATACATAGGACGTGTAAGAGATGGGTCAAAGTTAACTGAAGAAGTAGCAGGTTTGGAGATCTGAGTATGTAATAAATATATTCACATTCTCTTTTCATCCCTCCTAAGCACACGCGCGCACACACACACACACACACACACACACACACACACGAGAGAGAGAGAGAGAGAGAGAGAGAGAGAGAGAGAGAGAGAGAGGCTTTCAGAATCCTGAGTCTTTAAGGTCAAAATGCAATAGCAAACTATAACTGAAAGAAATATAGAAATATACCCCATAATTCAGGATTCTAGAAGTCAGGGGTCCTATGAGACTAAGCTTGACTCTACTAGTGACTTTCAGTTTGACCTTCAGCAAGTAAATTCACCTCTCTCAACCTCTATTTCCTCTATTGGTTTTACTACTTTATCCGCAGTTCCTAGAATAGAGCCCTGAACTGGTAGAGCTCAATAAATATCCCTTTAAAAATGAATAAAATAGCTTAGTCCCAAGTGGCTAGAGTCTGTACTAGGCTACAAATGAAGTGCAGAAGACTTATTGACAGCCTTGGCCGTTGGCTTCCACTAAAAGCAGTTTAGTGACCTCCCAGCCCTTTCTTTGAGGCCCTAAAGCCAATTAGCAAAACAAACAAACAAACAAACAAAAAGCTAGGCATCCAGCTATTCTATAGGTGAGGTTGGTGAGTCATGGGAAAAGAAACACAAGAAGACAATGTGCCTTAGTGTCTAGGACAGGCATGTGGGTGGGCATAGGGGGCTGGCTTAATGGCGGTGAGATGTTACCCAATACAAGTTCAGAGAAGTCTAAGCTTTTCATCCGGGTGTCATAGAAAAGAGCCCTGAACCAAGCAGTATCTGGGTGTCATAGAAAAGAGCCCTGAACCAAACAGCATCTTTTCTGATTACTCTGGGCATCTCCATTACTCTGTGATTCAATTGTCTCTTGTATGTTTCTCTTTTCTCTTCTGTTGCCCACAATGTAGCTCACTGTCAGCATTTGCGTATCTCTTGCAAGGTTGTCTGTTTGCAGAGACTGGAACACTAAGCATGCAGGGGGTGCACAATAAATTTAAAAGATAACCTGTCATTTCTGCACATGGACACTTAAATGTCATATTACTATTTCCTTTTATGAATGTTTAAAGGGTTTAGTATTGTATTTAAAAACCTTTCTCATCTGCTAAGAAATGAAGATTTTAATGCAACATACTGTGTGTAATGGAAACTGTTTTCCCCCAGTCCTCCACCGAGACACTTCTCAGTTTTACTCCTCCCTTCAAAATTATTAATCACTTTTCCTCCACTCTCTGACAGTTGGTTCTTTGGGTCATCTGTAAAGTACACACTATGACCCTTTGAAAACTCAGAGATAGACTTGCCACAGATTGAAATTGGATGCATTATTTTTCTGTTGTGATAATAATACGTTTGCAATAAATAAAGTCAAAGGAAGGAAGGAAAACATCGTTTTCATTACAGAGAGATTCAGGGCTTGGAATGGTCACTATATTGCTTCACTGGGAACTGTCATTGAAAGAGGCAAAGAAGCAGGTCTGTGCAGCTCACCATAGAATCAGGACAAGAATACTTACATTTCGTATTGTAAATTAGGAAAGGACCCTCCAATGATCACCTGGTTATTCGTTTATTTGGCAAAAGCCCCACTACTATGTAACATTCAGATCTGGAGGAAGAAATTGGTGTGTAAAAAAAGGGTCTTTCCCTAGACAAGAATTCTAATTGGTTGGGAGTTGCAGTCCCCAGGGTATGGCAGACACTTTGCTTATTCACTGCATAGCTCTCCTAAAGGTATCTAGTTCAGCATAGATCACTGGTGACTTTTATGACGTAGTTTATTTACTTTTTTGAGAATGACTGACACCTTCAGTTTTACATCACCAAGAGAGCTTGGGAAACGTTCTCAACCTATGGGTCATGACTGCTTTGAGGTGGGGTGGGGGTGAACAACCCTAGCACGGGGATCGCATATCAGATATCTTGGATATCAGGTGTTTAAATTAAGATTCGTAATAGTAGCAAAACTACAGTTATGAAGTAGCAATGACAATAATTTTATAGTTGTGGGTAACCACAACATGAGGAACTGAATTAAAGGGTTGCAGTGTCAGGAAGGTTGACTGCTTTAGTGTGTGGGGATGGAGCTCATGGAGTCTGTTCTTAAGGCTTTGACCTCGACTAAAACAACAATGCATGGGCTTCCTTTCAGTCTGGAGACCTCTAGGAGACACATCTTCTCTTTGACTAAATAGAATGTTGAATGTGCAAAATGCATTACTTCTTTCACCTTTTTAGATGAGTGTGCTCATCATTTTCATTTAAATAGAAAAAAATGTTTCAACCTTTAGATTAAAAAACAAATCTCATAAGGGACAGACACATATTTTCACCCATTTTCCCAGTAATATTTAGAAAAGGGGACACTAATTAAAATGTTGGTAAACCATTCTATTTATTTAATACATTTGTCCTAGGAGACTTTTAGGGTCATTATTCCATGGGCTATTCAAGCGAAAAGATCTTGGCCTTGAAAAAGCCATGATCTATTAAAGAGAGTAAGTTAGGAAAGTGAGTTCAGAGTAACTTGTTCAGCAGGATGGGAATGAGAGCCCTGAGAGAGCCCTTAACTCAATTTCATCTCCATGTCTCCCCATGCCAAGCCCTCCTGGGCATTCTTCCTATCTCCTCACTGCTGACAGACCGTACTTAGACCAAGGAATCACTGAGGCAAACAGTATCTATTTTTAAATTAGTGAAGTGCTGTGGGATGTTCTGTATGGCAAATGTGTTGCTGATTGGTCAATAAATAAAACACTGATTGGCCATTGGTTAGGCAGGAAGTATAGGCGGGACAAGGAGGAGAATAAAGCTGGGAAGTGGAAGGCTGAGTCAGAGAGACACTGCCAGCTGCCATGATGAGAAACAGCATGTGAAGATGCCGGTAAGCCATAAGCCACGTGGCAAGGTATAGATTTATAGAAATGGATTAATTTAAGCTGTAAGAACAGTTAGCAAGAAGCCTGCCACGGCCATACAGCTTGTAAGCAATATAAGTCTCTGTGTTTACTTGGTCGGGTCTGACGGCTGTAGGACTGGTGGGTGATAGAGATTTGTCCTGACTGTGGGCCAGGCAGGAAAACTCTAGCTACACAGAACAAAGGAACAGCATTGATTAGAAAATTCCCAGTACCACTCTCATCTTTCTTCTAGCCTATTATTTATAGTTAGGGTTCATAAGAGGGTAGTTCATTAAGGACAATGCCCTTTGCAATTTATAAAACATTTCTATGGGTGTTCTCTCTTCTTTTATTAGGCAGTGTTTCATTCCTATGGCATGTATCAGTTCATTTCTAACTGCATGGGTCTGAACGCTGGGCAAACTGTCTATAGGCTTGGGAGATGGGAGAATTAGTCCTTCAGCCACACCTGGATGCTTCTGCATGTTGAAGAAACATCTATACAATTGATCGATGACCCTCTCCCATTCTATTAGGATACTTTGTTATAAGCCTCATTCTAACCTTTAGGAACAAAGAAAAATAAAATTGGAAATATGTTCGGTATTTCTCACCTGGCAGGTTTCCCAGATCTTTTAAGTCTATGTTATTTACCAGCGTCTGACATTAGAATAGGCAGTTAACAGTGAAAGTCTGCCTATTCACCTTTCACTCCATTGCTACCTGTTTTTTGAAAAAGTTAATTATTCATCTTCTCAGATTCATGCCTGTAAAAATACACACACACACACACACACACACACACACACACACACACACACACACATTTACACCTTCTCTAAGCATCTGTTTTAGTTTGGTTTTTATTGCTGTGAAGAGCTACCATGACCATGGCAACTCTTAGAAAGGAAAATATTTCACTGAGGCTAGCTTACAGTTCAGAGGTTTAGTCTATTATCATTGCAGTGGGAAGTATGGCGGCATACAGGCAGACATGCTGCTGGTGAGGTAGCTGAGAGTTGTACATCTGGATCCACAGGCAGTAGGAAGGAACAGTGAGCCATTAGGCCTGTCTTGAGCTTCTGAAACCTCAATGCCCATCCCTAGTGACACACTTCCTCCAACAAGGTCACACCTCCAATAATATCACTCCCTATAAGTCTGTGGGGGGGCCATTTTCATTCAGACCACCACAGCATCCAAGCAGATATTTTTAAAAGTTTGGGTATAAATGTCTGTGTGTGTATGTTTATAGGCCTGAATCTGAGAAGATGAATAATTAAATCCAGTTTGATTTATTAATAAATTTTCATGTAGAAACCACAAGCTCTAAATTATTGAAACATTAACTGACATTGTTTGATCAATCAAAATGCAACTCACTTTATCACTATTTCTTCAACATGTTATTTTTATATCAAAATTAACTATAAAATCAAATTCCTGGATGTTAGATAAAACATACGTCATCTCTTTCCCAGCTTCAACATGATGGTTCTTAATTCTGATCTTTCCACCAGGCAGAGCATCTCAAAAATTGCTTTCCTCGTGTCTTTTAAGGCTATTCACAAAGATCAAAGCTGGTACTGCACGTTGTTGGTATTAAACTAGGTGGGAATCAGGTGTTGGGAAAATGCTCCTGCTTTGTAAGGGTTTGGCTTCCTTTGTTGCTGTCTTTACACTTGTGCTTGTGATAATAGTCACTGTTTCTTGTTTTACCACCCATTTTCCCCTGCTTCCCAGGAGAGCAGAGCCACACGACACTCATTTACACCCCCACCGTCACCCATGAAACTAGCTTGAGTTAGGTTCTTTGATTTAGGCCTTTTATTCATTTTTTTTGCTTGCCTCTCCCCCTTTTGGTTATAAAAGTATATAACTATAATTTTTTGAAGATGCCTATATCTTAAGAATGAACCCCTGTCCCAGTTAATTTCTGGTAGTCACGACCCCTGAATTTCCACAGCTATTGAAAATTCCCTGCATCCTGGATCTGGTCTTCTATTCCTTTGGGTGTTGTACTTACAGCTGTGGCTTGATTGCCATGCTGGGCTCCTCTAAAGCCCCTGGGAGTACACAGGTGCTACAGAGCTACCTTTACAGCTGCACTCACCATGCTCTTCCTGGAGAAGGCATCTACCTGAACACAGATGTGGCCTTAGATGCTCTTGTAGCAAAGCACTAGTTGAAGAAATAAATGTTCACCTTAGAAAGATGGATCAAACTTTTACTGTACAATCACTGCTATGGCCCTGCATGGATCCCTGGGATCAGGTGAGTGAGGTACTCATGGTGTGAGCCAATATTTTCTTCCCAGGTGTAGTGGCAATGGAGTTATAACCTGCTGAATTTTCTACTCCATTGTTTTGGAGGTTGATGAAATGTCTCATCCCCCACCCCACCCCACCCCCAGTCTTGTAATATCAGGCACTAAATGTCATTGACATTATTAGTAGATTCTTACAAAGTGCAGTAACAGCATAAAGCATATCCCAATTTAAGCTGGATGGTCCCTCTCAAAGGTACCCAGCTAACAAAATATGTGTGCAGTGTTTCTTAGAGGAATACTCAATCCAGGAAAACTCTGGAGATGAACCCACTTGGAGAGATTGAGGTTTGCTTTGTGCTGTGAGATCTAGGAGTCTTTGTGATAAGATTTGATGGCATTGGCTACTGGAAAAAAAATAGGTCTAATCATTTGTTCTCACAGATGGGCCAAAGGATTTTCTTGAGGTGTGAAGTCCTGATCTTGGAAACAAGAAACCAAATTTTGATTGTGTTTTCTCTCCACACACCACATCACCATGTCTAGCATAGCTGTGGGTTCGTGTTCTGTTATCATCATGATGACTTTTTCATTGCAAGAAGATTGAAGCCTAAGTCTGGCTAGGCAAGAAGTCTACCACTGAGCCCCAATTACAAATATGTGTTTTGATGGTCTGTAAGAAAAACTGGAAAAATATACAGCAGAAAGCAAAAATTGCATGCTCTGCAGGGAACTTAAAAATAAATCCCCAGACCAAATAACTGGAGATGATTTATAAGATGCCATTAAAAATTTGAAGTCAGAAATGATTTTTATTGACAAAGAACACAAAGTAAGGAGTGTTTCTGTGCTAACAAATTCTGGAAGTTTTTTAGAAGACTGAATGAACAGAGTTTCATTGTGAAGAGGAAAGAGTTCCTAATTTTAAAGAGTGCCACTGTGTATCTATGTCTGCTAACTGATTCACCAGCCAACAAGAGGAACTGGTAATTAGGAAGAAGCTATACAATCCATGGAAGATATGGTGAGAAAGGGAAGAGAAGACACGCGGATCTTTTTATTTTACAGGAATATTCACAAAGGACACAATTGTTAGTATGTGCATAATTGTAAACACTTTTCTTTTGCTTAATTTTAAAATCTCTGCTTCAAAGAATCTCCCACTTTTTAGATTCATTTAAATTTTCACATGATGGTGCTAAATGGAACCTGGCTCTAATTATTGTATGCTTCACTTGAATTTATTAATTTTATGTTAGCATCAAGTGTGTGTGGGGGGGAGGGGGGGATGTGTGGTACATACATACATACATACATACATACATACATACGTACAAACATACATGTCTGTGTTGTTGGTATATGCCTCTGGGTATGTAGATAGTGTGTATTTCTGTGCGTGTGGAAGCTAGAGATCATTGGCAGGTGTCTCGTTTTGTTGCTCACTATCTTATTTTTTAACATTTTATTTTATCTTACTCGTACAAATGTTCTGCCTGTATGTTCATTTGTGCATGTCTTAGTTAGGGTTTACTATTGCTATGAAGAGACACCATGACCTTGGCAACTCTTATAAAGAAAACAGTTCATTGAGGGTGGCTCACTTACAGTTTCAGAGGTTCAGTCCATTATGATCATGAAGGGGAGCATGGCAGTGTGCAGGCAGATGTGGTGCTGGAGTTGAGAGTCCTACATCTTGCAGGCAACAGGAAGTCGACTGACTGTCACACTGAGGGAAGCTTGAGAAAAAGAGATCTCAAAGCTGGACCCCACAGTGACACACTTCCTCCAATAAGGCTGCACCTCCCAGTAGTGCCACTCCCTTTGGGGGACATTTTCTTTCAAACCATCACAGTGCATCACATGCATGCCTGGTGAATGACAGAAAAAGGCATGCCATCTCTAAGGACCAGAGTTAAGGATGCACATAAACAAACATGTGAGTACTGGGAGGCAAACCTGGGTCTTCTTCGAGGGCAGTGTGTTAGTTACTTTTCTATTGCTGTGATAAAACATCATGACCAAGATGACTCAGAGAAGGAAGGGCTTACAGGTCTGGAGGGATAAGAGTCCATCACTATCACGGCAGGGAAGTGTGACAGCAGACAGGCATGGCAGCTGTCGCAGATACCAGCTCGTATTTTAAACCACAAGCAAGAAGCAGAGAGTGAACTGGGAATAGCAAGGGCTTTTGAAACAGCCTGCCTCCAGGGATGCAATTCCTCCAGCAACGCCATCACTTCCTAAGCCTCCCCCAAACCAGGCCATTAACTGGAGACCAAGTGTTCAATCCCCTGAGACCACAGGAGACATCTGTTTCAAACTACCATAGACAGTAAGCAGCCCAAACCCCTGAGCCATCCCTCCAGGCCGACCACCTTATTTTTGGACTCAAGTTCCCTCATGAAGCCTGAGGTCATTGTCTGGCCAGCAAGTTCAGGGATCCACATGTCTTGATCTCCACCCGATTTTGGGTTACTATGAGCACTGTTGTGCTAGCTTTATATGTGGGTGCTGCGGACCAGGTCCTCATACTTGGTCATCAGGCACCTTACTACATGAGCTATCTCCCCATCCCACACAAGTGTTTTTTATATTATCAAATATATTCTAAAATCTAGCATGCAGGAGCAATCCAGCAGAAACACAGAAGTGGGGATTTATCATCTAACTCCCTATTCAGTTGAGTGTGATTTTGTTCCACTTATTTCCCCCAAGGCATCTTTATTTTCCCTGTACAATACTGGATTTGGCAAATCATTTTGTACCTACTCTCTGGTGCTGAAGTAGGAGAGGGAATATAAACAATGGATCAGACGAATGTGACTTCATATTCCAGCTCTGCCACCAATGATCAGTATGTCCTTTAACACTTAGAGACCCGGAACCTTGGTTTGGAAGAGAGATTAGCTGCACCTGCTTGGTAAGCATGGTGTGGAGTCTAGTCAGTGTGCTCAACACATCTACTTTTAGCATCTTGTAGGACTTTGGTGCCCAATAAAGAGGCGATAGTGACAATAAAAAGCTTGCACAGATTTTCCTGCTGGATTTAACTAGTGCTGTTGATGACACAGATTTCTACAGAAAACAGTCATTAGATAGCCTTCCCTTAGCCCTGTTCTTGCTGCCTACAAAACAAACAAATGAACAAAATGGGTGGTGCTATATAAGGGTACCACAAGTGCCATCAATGAAGAAATGAAGGTGCGTAAACATTGCAGCTATTGTATTAACGTGAGTTCTCAGCAATCCTTTTGTCAAATTATTTATCTCTAGCTCTGTTTCCAGCACTCTTACACTTTCATTTGTTTATTACGAATCTATATAAATAAAAAAGTATGCATTTATTCTCATATGAATCGCTCATTTACTAAATTACTTATGTGTGTTCCATTTGAGTACAATACAAAGTTTATCCTGAGGCTGAGACCATAGTTCAGTTAGTAGAGTGTTTGCCTAGCATGCACAAAGTTCTGGGTATAATTCATGGTATCACACAAGCCAGGCTTGGTGGTACACATCTGCAATCCCAGCATGCAGGTGGTAAAGCAAGAGGATCAGAGGTTCAAGGTCATCTGTGGTAACATACTGAGTTCAAAGCCAGCCTGGAATACAAAAGATTCTTTCTCCTCCCTTCCCTCTCTTGTCTCCTGGAAAAGACAGTATGGAAGCCCCTCAAAAAGTAAATATACAATTGCTAAATAATCCAGCCATCCCACTAGGAACACATATCCCAAGAAATGGTACACACTCTTTCATGTTTATTGCAGTTATTTTACAACAGTCAGCTTGGGAAATCAAGTGTCTATCAATAGATGATCAGCAAAAGGAAATACACTAATTCCACACAGTGTAATGTTATTCCACCATAAAAGTTTGAAATCTTGTCATTTGCTAAACAGAGATGAACTAGAGGGAAACCACTTTAAGTAAATCAGTCGTAGACAAATACCACTGAAAACGCTGATCTCACAGAAAAGAGAATGCAATTGGGCTTACCAGAGGCTGGAGATGCGGGGGAAGGACCAAGGTTGGTTGAATGGCGCAGGGTGCAGTTAGAAGACTAACTTGCAATGTTCTAAAGCATTGTTGGGTAACTAGGATTAACAGTAGTTATTCCATTATTTATAGATAGCTACTAGAACAGATTTTGGGTATTTCTAACACAAAAATAATAAATATTCCATATAACAAATGCATCAATTTCCCTAATCTTATCATTTTTATTGTGCATGGGTCTGAATATCGAACTATACTACATAAATACCTACAATTGCTACAGAACAATTGAAAATTGCAAAATAGAGAAAATAGGAAAGTGTCTTTCTTAGGCCTTCACTGTAGCTAGAATTTTCCTGCCTGGCCCACAGTCAGGACAAATCTCTGTCACCTGCCAGTCCCACAGCCTCTCAGACCCAACCAAGTAAACACAGAGACTTATATTGGTTACAAACTGTATGGCCGTGGCAGGCTTCTTGCTAACTGTTCTTACAACTTAAATTAATCCATTTCCATTAATCTATACCTTGCCACTTGCTCGTGGCTTACGGGCATCTTCACATGCTATTTGTCATCATGGCAGCTGGAAGTGTCTCTCTGACTCAGCCTTCCACTTCCCGGCTTTATTCTCCTCCTTGTCCCGCCTATACTTCCTGCCTGGCCACTGGCCAATCAGTGTTTTATTTATTGACCAATCAGCAACACATTTGCCATACAGAACATCCCACAGCAGTTCTGTCTTAACCTGCTGAGCCCAAGGAAATAAGAATGAGCCATCAAGGCGGGCAGAGGGGGGGACAAAACTCCAAGGCTGCTCTTTTCTAACAGGACGCCCACATTTCTTCAACAACAGCAGCGTCCCCAAAATGTTTGCTTTGTGCTATGTTTACTGAATAGTTTTAGAGTGTCATGATTAAAAAGCGGAGGTTTGGAACTGAGGAAACAAAGTAGCCTCTTAGTAGAAATGAGACCCAGCAGAAGCTCTAAGCCCTGGCGTGCTCTTCTCTTTACCTGTAAAATGTGGAAATAATGGTGGTTCCAGGTATTTATTCTCACTAGGCCGCTATGCTGTTGTTTTCTTACACTAATGCATACTCTTCAGTATTTATTTTAAGCAGCATTCAATACCAGGCTCCGCATCTTGGCAGCACACAGAAATCTCCTTATCCACATCATAATGACTGTACTGTTTTTGTAAACGCAGGCAATAACTCCGCTCAGTACACTTTTCATTCTTTAAAACATAGCAGATCATGCAATCGATAACAAATGTTTGAGGAGAAAATTCTTGTTTTCCTTTCAGGCTGATCCGTCTAGCAGGTTAGGGGAAAGCCAAGTACGGCAAGCAGAATCTGAAGCAAACTGAGCAAAATCCATTTCTCTAGTCCCTTGACACCATCCACCTGTGTGACACCAAGACCTCAGTGATCCAGGCGTCCTTCATGTCAGTCGCGATCACACATCTCCTCCCCACTTGTCCTTCCAGTCCTCAGGACTGGTACTCTACCTACACTGTTGTCATTTGATCTGCTCTTCACCTGAATGCTGATTGGCTTAAAAACTGTATCTTCTGGGGCTGGAACGATGGCCCAGCAGTTAAGGACACATTCTGCTTTTCTTGGGGATTCAAGATTGATTCTCAGCACCCACACTGGATAACTCACACTCACCCGTAACTCCAGCTCCAGAGGACCCAACATCCTCTTCTAGCCTCTGCAGGCACCTTTGTGAATGTACACACAAACATACACACCACACACACCACACACACCACACACACACACACACACACACACATACACACACACACACACACACACACACACACACACACACGCATGCTCTCTCCCTCCCTCCCTCCTCTCTCTCTCTCTCTCTCTCTCTCTCTCTCTCTCTCTCTCTCTCTCTCTCTCTCTCATTTTCTGAAATTACACACCCAGAAGGGCCTCTCTTTATCCCCTCTGTCCTCAGACTCCCTCTCTCCTAGAAGCTGTACCATAACATAGACTACCAACGCAGCCTTGTGTGTTTGTGTATACATTTTGCCGACACCATTACTTCTCCAACAGAACTAAATGAATATCTTCTTTCTAATCATAATCATAGGTTATTCTGAGCTCTTTCTAGAGAAAGAAGGCTTGCTCCAAGATAATTTGCAATCTGATTTGGAAGCTAAGCTTTAACATCAAGCTCAGTAAGAGTGTTTCTGAAGCATGGTAAGTAGAGAAGATTGCTGGGAGCCAGATATGGAACTGTACAGACTGGATATAGGACTACCCATCTGAAATATTATCATAACTACAGAAAGAGTTCCAGGTTGTCTTCTGCTTAGTCAGGGAAGAAGACAGCCATATGTATCAAGTGAGGGCTGTAATGGTGTCCTCTTCTTTTGAGTCTATGTAAAGAAACTTTATCTTATCAGCCCCAGCTCTAGGCTCACAAGAAACTGGGTTTGTCCCTCAGGATTTTAAAGTATTGCTGCAATTAGAGTTGAAACCGGGAATGAGGATGAATTATTTACATGCACATATATGTGGTAAGGAAACCATTTGCCATGAAGATATTTACAGCAGCCTCATGTAATTTCCCTCTGTATTCCAAGGACATCTTAGCTGAAAGTGGCAAGATGCAGATGTATCATTCAGCTCTAGAATACCCAGTGAGTTCAGAGAAGGTTTATAACAAACTGGACCCCAGTCTGATGTCCTCTTCTCCTCTCCTCATTCCATTTGTTTTTCACAAGTACTTGTCTTTTGTTGCATTCTACTCTCTTTAATCCCAAGCTTTTCTTTCTGCTTTCTCTCTCATTTTATTGGCTTTAAAGACTATTGCTACTAAAGCATGAAATACCAAAATTTGGCATTTAAAGATCAATTCTCCCCAAACATTTAACCACAAGAGTTTGGAATCAATTTTGATTGCAGCAGTAGCCTGATTAGTGACAGATTTGAACTTAAGCTCCTTTGAACTGGGGGTGTAAAACAATTAAATGTGCATTTTTCATTTTTTGAGTAGAAGATGACAGTGTGTTAAAAAAAAAAAAGTTCCATAACTGATGGAATAGCAGAGACTATTAAGCAAAAGAAGGTTAAGGAACTGAATCAAGGTCAGAAAGCACATATATTGTAGTTCTGGGAATAGGATGTCACCTAACTCCTTGGACAGCATCCTACATTATAGATTGTTCTGGTCAATATTTCTTATCTTACCATGAAGGATAGTAGACACATCTCTTTAACATAAAAAATGTAGGCCTGGTGCCTTAAAAGTTTATTGAGTTTATTACATATATAAAATCTCTTCTTCAATCCATTCTTTGGCTAGTGCAGCCTTATGAGTTTTGTTATTTTTTTAAGTTCCATAAATATATGGATTTTTAAAGAAATGGAGCCTGGAAGAATTCATTGTACAAGTTAATTACATATATGAAATTTCATGCAATTACTATGCTGTCTCCAAGGCACAGTTCCAATACTGAGTGACCCTTGCTATTCTTAATCCAGTAGAGATGATTTGTTTTGCATTTCAAGATTGAATAGTGCTTATCATAATGCATTTTAATTGCCTGTGTATTTATGTAATTCAAATATGGTGTACTCAATTTCTATTTACACAGGTGAACTTTTTTCTTATTCATGACTGACTTAGTAGTCAGTAGGAGACCTTAGTAGTTTCTTTGCATATCGTATAAATATCCAAAACTGGGAGAAAAATGTTTATGCACACCTTGAATGATATTTTTATTTTAGTTTCAGTACAGATGGTCCCCATCTGATGACTTACAATTTTTTGACTTCCTGATAATGTGAAAGTAATATATATTCAGTAGAAAACATACTTTATGTTTTGAATTTTTATCTTTTCTTGGGCTTGCTATATGTAGCATGTTATCCTTGTGACACTGAGCAGGGAATCAAGCCACAGCACCCAGTCATCCACACAGAAACAACCCATACTGTGCGGTGGACTGTGTTGCTACAATATGTGCTTGCTGGTAGGCTATGTGTGTTAACCAAACAGAACTCCAGCTTACAGTGGGCTTCCGTTGTAAGTCAAGTAGCATCTATATATTTCAGAACAGCAGGGGGAAAAAAGGAAATTTAAGATGTAAACCATCCAGACACTAGATATAGGGCTTTTCCAGTGTGTGCCTCACAAAATGTTTTATTATAACGGTGTGAAGAAAATTGCCCTTGTTTCAGCCAGTGGTAAAGGGGAAGAAGAGTACAGAGGAGACTAAGAAGGGGACAGATATTCTGTCCCTAAACAGTTATAAGAAATTTAGTAGATCTCCATTTCCACTTCCCAGGACTTGCTGCCACATGTGTCCTCTTCAGCCCTTCCTCCCAGCTCATCTCCAGTCCTTTGGGCCTCTCTGCTGATCCAAGACCTGCTCTCTTCAATGGACTCCACAATCACTGCACTCCTCATTCACTCTGCCCTGGTAGGCTATGCCTAGTCTTGCCCTATTACCTCTTCCCAGCCCATCTGCATTCCTCTGGGACTGATCACCACACATGGTGTGAACCACAGGGTATTCGTAGTTCTGTCTCCGAAGCTGTCCATGAAGTCAGGCTCTGAATCCTACTTAAGAGATCCCCAGAGTTGGATCACTTCCCAACCTGCTAGCCTAGTACCTATCTTACCTATTGTACCACTCTAAGACTGTTTGGAGTCTAAACATAGAGTTGAAAACGAAATTTCAGATCTGGGACCAGTTGGAGTCTATGGTGGTTTGAAAGAAAATGGACCCCAAAGGGAGTGGCACTATTAGGAGGTGTAGCCTTGTTGGAGTAGGTATAGTCTTTTTGGAGGGCCTGTGTCACTGTAGAGGCAAGCTTTGAGATCTCACATATGCTCAAGCTGCAGCTTGTGTCTCAGACCACTTCCTGCTGCCTGTGAATCAAGATGTAGGACTCTCAGTTCCTGCTCCAGGACTATGCCTGCCTGCATGCCACCATGTTGCACCATGATAATAATGGAATCAATCTCCAAAAATGTAAGCTAAGCCAATTAATGTTTTCCTTTTATAAGAATTGCCATGGTCATGGTGTCTCTTCACAGCGATACAAAACCCTAACTAAGAAAGAGTCTAAACTCTGAAACCCAGTGTGGCCCCAAGACTGAGAAATAACAGTCATTCAGCTGATCCACACAAGAATCCAACGTCCACCATACAAAGGTAAGACCAGATATTCACACAAAGAAACACCATAGTTGTAACTCTAGATGCATAGATCCCATAACAAAAAACACAAATATGAGCAACAAAGAAAATACGCCTGCTGCAGAAACGAAAACCCTATTTTAGCATTACCTGCGAAAAAGCAATTTAGGTGAAGCACAAAACATTTAGTAATTTCAAATATGTTCCAGGACCTTAAAGAAATAATGAATAAATGCCTCAAAGAAGACCATGAAAATAAAAAAGTTGAATGAATTAATGGAAACAATTCAAGACATAAAAATAAAATTTAAAAAGAAATAGAATTGCTGAAGATAAACAAATTGAAACAAAACTCAAAGTGAAAAGCCTGGAGAGTCAAACAAATTGAATGAAGGGAAAAAAATTCAAATCTTGAAGAAAAGGTAGAAAAAATGGATAACTCAGTCAAAGGAAATATTAAATCTAAAAAAAATCCAGACACAAAACATCCAGGAAATCTGGGACACTGTGGAAAGACCAAACCTAAAAGTAATAAATATAGAGGAAGGAGAAGAAACCAAGGTGAAAGGCACAAAAATATTTTGACAACATTAGAGAAGAAAATTTCCAAGATTTAAAGAAAGATAGGCATATAGAACACCAAGTGGACAGGACCAGAAAAAGAAACTCCCTGTGATGAATAATAATTCAAATACTAAAATTATAGAACAGAGAAAGAGCATTAAAGCTGCAAGAGAACACTACACTTGTCTGCCAGTATAAGGACAAATGTATATAGACTGTTGTTAGGAATTGTACTGGTTTAGTAAATCAGTGATTATAGATTCTCCAATAACCATGACTTCATTAGTAAGGACACTTCTCTTTGCAATGGATAGAGACCACTACACAAAACCACAACCAATCAAAATACAGAGTTTTGGAGCCCAGCCCTAATTGATACAACTCCAAAAATAGTCCCAAACTTAAGGCTGAGGAAGTATTGCAGAAGAGGATGCAGGTAAGAGCCAGGGGATCAGGAAGTTTGCTGCAAGATTGTGTCTATTAGTAATACCAGAAGCTACATCCGTAAAGTCTCACCAATGTGATTGACCAATTGTAGGTTGAACAAAAATGACATCAATGGACACACCAAAAGCCATTAGGACTCAACGTTACACAAACAACCATAGGCAACTGAGGAAAGCTGTGAGTAAGAGCAGCAGTCTTCCTCAGGGAAGGACAGTGGCAAACAGTCAGCCCTGAAAACATGCAAGCAACATTCCATGTACTGAACAGGTTATATTTAGAAATATGTATGCATATACATATATGCATGCAATTATAATTAAGTGGAAAAAGAGGCCATGAACTTAAAGGAAAGTAGGAAGGGGTAAATGTGAGGGTTGAGGGGGAGGAAAAGAAAGGAAAATGTCATAATTACGTTATAATCTCAAAAATTATAAAGAACACAAACTGAAAAAAACCTTCAAGGGAAAAGGACCAAGTCCTATATAAAGGCAGACCCCATTAGAATAACATTTGACATTTCAATGGAGATTCTGAAAGCCAGAATGGCCTAGATTAATGTTCTACAAGTTCTGAAAGACCACAAATACCTGCCCAGAATCCTATACTCACAAAAACTATCGATAATAAATGAAGGAAAAAGAAAAACATTACAAAATAAAAAGAAATTGAAGTAATTTCTGCCCACCAATCCTGTTCTACAGAGGATACTAGAAGGAAAACTTGACTGAGGAGGAGGCTCACTATACCCAAGAGAATACAGGAAATAAATAATTCCAAAACTGTTTGTTAAAAGAGGTCTGTAACAACACCAATAACACCACAGCAAAATAACAATAATAAACACTGTTCAATAATGACTCTCAATATTAATGGTCTCTAATAAAAAGACACAGACTAACATAGTGGATTACAAAACAGGATCCATGTTTCTGCTGCCTCCAAGAAACACACCTCACCATCAAGGACAAAAGTATGGAAAAAGCTATTCCAAGCAAACAGAACCGAGAAGCAAGTATCTGTCAAAATAGGCTTCAAACCAAAACTAAACAGAAGAGATATGGAAGGATGCTGCATAATCAATAAAGAGAAACTCCAAGAAAAGAATATCATAATTCTATTCATTTATGCATCAAATGCAAGGACATCAAATCATCAGACTTCATAAAAGAAATGGCACTGTATCTAAAATCATGAGTTAACCCTAACACAGCGAGAGGTGGTGACTTCAATACCACACTCTCACCAATAGACAGATCATCTAGCAAAGGCTAAGTGGAGAAGTGCTGGAGATAAATAACATAAAACAAACAGATACCTACATAACATTCTACCCAAACACTAGAGAATAATCATTCTTCCTAGCAGCCCATGGAACTTTCTCCAAAGTTGACCACGTATTAGGACACAAAGCAATTCTTAACAAATGCAGGAAAACTGAAGTAACACAGTGCATCTTATCTGACCACTGTGGATTTAAGCTTGATATCAACAACAATAGAAATGCCAAAAAGTACATAAACAACTCACTACTGAAAGAAAATTATCTCATGGCAGAAATCAAGAAAGAAATAAAAAACCCTTTTAGAATTGAATGAAAACACACATACCAAAATCTGTAAGACATAATGAAAGCACTTCTAAGAGGCAAATTCATAACAACACTAAGTGCCTGTACAAAAAGCTGGAAAGATCTCATATCAGTTACTTAATGGTACACTTGAAAGCTTTAAAAAAACAAGAGAAAACAATACCCAGGAACAGTTGGGGGAAAACATGATCAAACTCAGGGCTGAAGTCGAAATAGAAACAACAATAAAAATGTATAAAGAATCAATAAAACGAACAGCTAGCTCTTTGAAAAAAATCAAGATCAACAAACGTTTAACCAAATTAGCTAAAGGAAAAAGAGAAATGATTCAAACTAATATACTTAGAGATTTAAACTGAGGCAATAGATATTGAGGAAATTCAGAGAATCATAAGGGCATGGTTCAAAAATCTGTATTACACCAATCTAGAAAAGCTAAAAGAAATGGGTGAATTTCTTGATATATATGACCTAAAAATACTAAATCAAAATGAAATAAATAATTTAAAAAAACCCTGACCCTTGGTGAAATAGAAGCAGTAATAAAAAAAAAAACTCTCAACTAAAAAAATACCAAGGCAAGATAGATTCAGCATAGAATTCTGTCTATCTTTCAAGGAAAAATTAATGCCAATATTCTTCAAAGTATTCTATAGAATAGAAATTGGAAGGGTATTCACAAATTCTTTTTGGAAGGCCATGATAACCCTGAAATCAAAAACATGCCAAGACTCAAATTTCAAAAAAAGGAAAGAAGGAAGGAAGAAAGGAAGGGAGAAAGAAAGAAAGAAATAGACTAACGTCTCTTATGAGCATAGATGCAAAATTTCTCAATATTTGTCAGCTTAATTCAAGAACGTATAGAAAAGATTATTCACCATGATAAGTGGGATTTATCCCAGAAATGCAGGAATGGTTCTTCATATGTAAACATATCAATAAACATACTCCACTACAAAAACAGACCCCACCACAGATATCACACAATCATTTCATTAGATGAAGAAAAGGCCTTTGACAAAATCCAACATCTTTCCATGATAAAAGTCCTAGAGAGACTATGGTAGGAAGGACATGTCTCAACATCATAGAGGCCTGGCTTTTTATGTAGAAGAAAAACTGCATAGTGGAACAAAGACAACATCTTCAACAAATTTTTTTGATCAAACTTGATAAACTGCATGCAGAAGAATAAATATAGATCCATGTCTATCATACTGCATAAAACTCAATTTCTAATGGGTCATGGGTCTCAGCATAAGACATACTATCCTGAATCTGATAGAAAAGTAAGTGGAGATTACATTTGATCTCATTGGCAGAAGTAAAGGCTTTATAGACTGGACCTATAGTGCAATCATGAAGACTAACAATGAATATGAGACCTCATTAAACTAAAAAGATTCTGCAGAGGAAGGATATCATCAGTTGAGCAAAGGGGCAACCCATAGAATGGGAAAAACCCTTTACCAATTATATGTCTGAAAGATTAGTATCTAGAATATACAAAGAATTTGAAAAACAGAAAATCAGGAGAACAAATAATGCAACTAAAAATGGGGTATAGAACTATCAGCAGGGTTTTCAACAGAGTTATCAAAGAATGAAACACAAATGGTGACACACAGTTCAAAAATGTTCATTATCAAAGAAATGCAAATTAAAACCACTATGAGATTTCATCTTATCCCAGTCAGAATGGCCAAGATTAACAAAACTAATGACTGCAGGTGTTGATGAATGTCTTGGTTAGGGTTTCTATTGCTGTGAAGAAAAACCATGACCAAAAAGCAAATTGGGGAGAAAAGAGTTTATTTGGCTTATACTTCCACAGCAATGTCCATCATTGAAGGAAGTCAAGGACAAGAACTCAGTGTAGGATCCTGGAGGCAGGAGCTGATGAAGAGGCCATAGAGAGGAGCTGCTTAGTGACTTGCTTCCCACAGCTTGCATAGCCCACCTTCTTATAGAACCCAGGACCAGCAGCCCAGCAATAGCACCACTCACCATGGGCTGGGTCCTCCCCCATTGATCACTAAATGAGAAAATGCCTTACAGCTGGATCTTATGGAGGCATTTTCTTAACTGAAGCACCTTTCTTTGATGGCTCTAGTTTGTGTCTCAAGCTGACACACAAAACTAGCCAGTACAGTGACTATGTGGGAAAAGGAAGACACTTATTTCCTGCTGGTGTTTGTATAAACTGGTACAGGCACTATGAAAATCAATGTGGAGGTTCTTCAAAAAGCTTAAAATAAATCTACCACAAAAACCAGCTATGCCCAAAGGACTCTACATTCTGCTACAGAGATACTTGCTCATCTATGTTCATTGCTGCTGTACTAATAATAGCCAGAAATTGGAAAGGGCCATGATAAAAGTCAACTAATGAATGGGAAATGAAAATGTGGGATATTTACATAATGGGCTACCATTCAGCTTTTAAGAAAAATACAGTTATGAAACATAAAAGTAAATGGTTGAGGCTAGAAACAATCATCTCGAGTGAGGTGATCCAGAGCCAGAAAAACAAAGTGAATTTTCTCTTACATATAATGTTAGCTTTTAAGCTTCAGATGTGTATTTCATTTAGAATAGCCACAGAGGTTGGGTAGCTAGGAAGGAACCAGGTGGAGGAGAGGCTCTTCCAAGGAAGGAGATGCAGAAATAATGTTTTAAATGGATGAAAGAGAAATAAGTCAGGAGGGCCAAAGGGAGTAGAGGATGAGAGATCAGGGTAGAATGGGGATGGTGAGGAGGGATAATTCACACTAAAGGACTTTTGAAAAGCTGTATGAAAAGATTTTTCTTTAATTTGAGGCATAATCAATGCATAATCAATGAGATGGAACTCATAGCAGATACTGTTAAGGAAGTCAAGAACCTGCGACAAGATAGGTCATGGGCCCTGGGGAAAAACCTATTACTATCATCTGCTAAATGAACACAACAAAAACCCAACTCCTAAGGATATATTACTATGCCCAGAGATTAGTGCATTGCTCATCCTTTAGCAGAGAAGCTGCTTCTTGCAGCAGACAGTAATTAGTACAGAGACCCACAACGAGACAGTGTGCAGAGAGAAGAGACTTTAGAGTACACAGCCCTGAATAGGATGTCTTTATAATACCTTCCTCTCAGATCTTAGGGATGTATATGGTATACATATATATATGATGGGGGCAGAAAAATTGTAGGAGCCAAAGGTGGCGGGTGATTTTTAAAGTAAGTTTTGCAGATATAACAGCGCAGATAGGCATATCATCTCACAGAGACTGTGACAGCCTGCACATGCCCTGCGCAAGCTCAAGCCAGACAAAAACTAAATACAAATGAGGGGATATGTTCACAAAGTCCCATGCCTAGCTAAGAAGCTATTTGCAAATCCTAGCTGCTAGGAGAGGAAAAATCAGTTATTTTCCAGTGGAGTGACACTGGATAGGTCAACCACATTCCAGAGCAAACTCCATTTTCAGGTGTAGATGACTAACACAATTAGGACTCCGTGTTTCTCTAGTGTCTGTTTTCTTTTCTTTAGGAGAGAGAAAGAACATGTATTTGGGTGGGAATGGAGCTGGAGGAGCTGAGAGGAGCTGGAGAATGAGAAAGAGTATGATAAAAATATCCTGTTTGAACCGGTCTGAATGATACACTGGTACAATAGCAGCACAAATGTTGTGGGAATAACTAACCACTCTGTTAACGGATTTAAGGCCCACTCCATAATATGGAACTCATGCCTGATATTGTTTGGTTGGTCAAAACCTGAGACTAGATAGGCCAGGGATGTAGGGGAAAATCAAACATTATTGTTTTTCTAAAGGAACATAAGAATAAAATGACTTCTAAAGACATTCTCCTACACTGATAAACCAGTGTCTTGCTCTACTGTCATCAGAGGAGCTTTCTCCTACAGTAGATGGAAACTGATACAGAGACTCACAAATGGACAACGTGCAGAGAGACCTTGGAACACTCAGTCCTAAGTGGGATGTCTCTATCAAATTCTTTCCCTAGGGTTCAGGGAACTATGCAGAAGAAGAGGTGGAAAGACTTTAAGAGTTAGAGGGGATTAATGACCCCAAGGAAGCAGTGTCTTTCAGACAGAACAGGACCACATGAACTCAAAGAGACTATGGCAGCATGCACAGGCCTGCACAGCTCTAAGCCAGATGGGGTCCCAACATTAAGAAGGCGAAAGTGGACAGGAGCTCTAACCACTAACTAAGAAGGTATTTATGTCCAATTGACAAGTGCTTGAAAAGGAAAAAATAGTTTTCTCCAACAGAGTCTCACTTGGTATACAAACCACACATAAGGGCAACAGTAGATGGCCAACACAAAACAAACTCCATGATATTTTTGTAGATTTTTTACTCACATAGCTTTGTTTGGGCTTTAAAAAAAAAAACCCTTACTGGTCTCTTGCTTGTATGTTATGGTTGCCAATTTTGTGTTTCTTATATTTTTTTTTTTTGGTCTTTGTTTGTGTGTGTGTATATTTCTCCTGTTTTTGGGGGGTGGGGGTTGTTGTTGTTTGGGATTTTTTTTGTTTTCTGAGGCCTTGTTTGTTTGTTTTGCTTGTTTGTTTTCTAAAGAGAAAGAGAAAGAAGGTGTGCAGTTGGATGGGGAGGGGACATTTTGGAAGGATCTGAGGGGGTAGAACCATGATCAGAATATACTGTATAAAATTATTTTCAATTATATATACATGTCATACAGTATACACACACACACACACACACACACACACACACACACTGTATGACATTCTCAAAGGATGAAATTTTAAAAAGAAAATCAGTGGAGTAACTTGTTCATTTGTTACCCATTGAGTTTCCCGAGAATTCAGGAAACCTGGTAAGTTCAGGACAAATATGGGGAGGAGAGAAAGTGGAAAGGGATTTAGGTGGACAGGAGGGGTTCCATGTGCTCACATTAGTTCTGAGACTTAGAAGGCAAGTCTAGGGACGTGTGGACACCACGGGCAGGTTCCTGGGGCTTTTGCAGCTCTGAAAGGGTGGTTGTGAGGAGGATAAACTGTAATTCCAGTGTGGTGAGTGGACTGGAATCAGTGGACAGTGTCTACAAGTAGGTCTGAGGGGTGTTTTCAGGAGTAAGGAAGATGACATATTAAGAGGTGAAAGCCAGGTTGCCAGACTCAATAATTTGGAGAAGATTAATTTGGTGCAAAGGAAAATGAAAGGGAGAAAGGTTGGATGCACAGCTGATTAAAAACGTGTGTTGATCTGCGTATCTGTGAGGAGTTGCAGTTTATCAGGCTTAGAATTCCTAAAAACATTGTCACTTTGAAAAGCATGATAATCATGTAGGTTTCTCTTTTCCTTTGTCATTTGATTTTTTTGAGTTTTTTTAATCATTAAAATAAAATTGCTAAAGCAAGTTTTTGTCTCAACTATTGAGGGGGGCGGGGAATAGCATTTTAATTTGGTGGCTTTCAAGCCAGTGTGACTGATTGATCATTTGACATGTTGCCAGGCCTACAACTTAAAAGAAGAAATACAAAACATTAATAAAAATAAATAAATCACGCTTGAGCCACTGGCTTATAGGTTTTCAGTGGGCCCATGGTTGCAATCTCCTCTCAGTGAGAGGAGATTTCTTTCCTTCCCAGCTAGCCTTCAAACTCCCCATCTTCCACCAAAGACAGACCATCTTTGTGTAGGAGTGATATGTCAGCTTAATCAGTGTACTCACAGTCTGAACTTTTTAAGTCTTTGAAACATTTCCAGGGTCATGGATCACAGCACATCCTCAGAGAGCTTGAACCCATCAACCAGCTGTTCTCTTGCCTGTCAGTCCTGACAAGTAACTAAGGATGGCTGGTTAAGTTGCATTGGTTCCCTGGGACAAACAAGGAACTTGTATTTAGGGCTTGTATTTGTTCTTAGAACACTCCCTGTGTCAGTTTTATTGTCACTGTGACCAACTACCTGACAGAAAGAAGAAAGATGTATTGTGGCACAGCTTCAGAGACTTGGGTCCACATCCCATGGCTTGGTTGGTGATGGGCCAAGATGAAGCCGAACACTGTGATTAGAAGAGTGTAGGGTGAAAAATCACTCACTTCAGGACAGGTTGGAAGTGGAGCAAAGTGCACAGGACCATGGACCATGTATAACATTTGAAGGTACATTTCAGTGACCTACTTAATCCAACAAGAGAGAGCCTATCACCTCCCAGAATAACTCCGTCCTTTGGGGACCAAGCATTCAGAACATGAAACAGTGGAGACATTTCACACTCAAGCAGGAACACTTGTGCAAGGTTTTAATCCTTTTCTGTTGCTACGATGAAATACCATGACCAAGAGCAACTTATGGAAGGAAATTTATTTTAGGATTATGGTTCCAAAAGGAGAGTCTATAATGATAGAGGAGGTGTGGCGGCAGGCAGCTGGAACAAGAAGCTGAGAGATTACATCTTCAACAGCAAACACGAAGCAGAGAGAGTGAGAAGACACTCCAAGGAGAGAAGGAGCTAGAAGTGGGGCAAGGCTATAAATTCTCAAAGTCCCCAGCAAGTTGGGGGTGGACATCTATGTGTTTTTAAGAATAGCAGAAAGAAATGGAAATTCACAGTGTAAACTGTAACAGATACGAGACTTAGGACTTTTCCAGTGTGCACCCCATGTTACACTTTGTTCTTGTAATTGTGCCCTAGGGTAGAAAACTGCCCCGTGGCTGGGACAGGGGTACAAAGGGAGAAGAGTAGAGGAGATGGGGGAGAGGATTAGACATGCTTCTTCTTTCCTTTGAGTACTTATAGGAAACTGGATAGAATCCTTTGTTCCCTTGATTCCCATTACTTTTCTGGGAAAGGTGGGGTTCAAGGGAAAATATGGGGAATGGAGGAAGTGGAAAATGGACAGAAAGGCCTCATCTAAATTCTTCTAGCAAAGCTGAACCATTCCCAGAAACAGTGCCACCCTTTGGGGAAGAAGCATTTAAATACCTGATCCTATGAGAGACACCTCTCATTCACATCGCCACAGGGTACAGGCGTGAGTGTGCGTACCTTGGCAGATACGTTGTGGTCAAGACATAAGCCACAACCTGAAAGAGTCAGCTCTCTTCCTTGACCATGTGGATTCCAGGAATTGTACTCATGCTGTCAGGTTTCGTGGCAAGATCCTTAACCCCCTGGGCCTAGAAGCAGAGTTGGAAGGATTGAGAAGGGCCTTTCTGGAACCTGGTTTGATAGTGACAGAGAGAAGAGTGCCAATGAGAAACAACTTAGAGAGTGTTGTGAGACTTGGCATTCATTCAGATTTTCATCCCTACCTTCCAGTAAGTTTTGGTTTAACTGTGTTAAAAATGAGATTATTTTCCCCTCATCATCCTTCTTTTAGTTTTAAGAAGTTTTTGCTTTATTCATTTTGTTAGCTAAAACCAACCCCTGAAATTCATGCTGTCATTAAAACTCACTGTACAGTTAACTGTGTCTGGTTTGAGCTGAAATTTCCTCTTTGTATTCTTGAAAAAAAATCGCATGAACATCACAAGGAAAATATGAAATGGAAACACGAACTCCAGATGAAACCTGGACTATAAAACACGTAAAAGGATTATCTAGAGATGTGAGGACAAGTGTAAACCGAGCAATAAAAGTACAGTCAGTATGGAAGAGAGGGAGGGAGGGAGGGAGGAAGGAAGGAGAGAGAGAGAGATAGATAGATAGAGAGAGAGAGAGAGAGAGAGAGAGAGAGAGAGAGAGAGAGAGAGAGAGAGAGAGAGAGAAAGAACTCCAGTCTCAGAAAATGCTGTTTCAAAATGAAGAGCACAAACTCAACCCTTGGTCCTCCACAGCAAGAACAGGCAAGTTCCACTCTGTGAGCACTGTCCTGTGGAGGAAAGGCTGTGTTCCTAGAAGAGAAGCCTGCCCTCCATCCAGCCCTGGACAAGGAGAGAGGTGACTTTGTCAACAATTCCATGAGGGTTTATTTCCATTGAATGCTGATTTATCCACGGACCCTTTCCTAAGTTGATTTAAAAAAAAAAAAAAAAAACAACAACAACCAAAAGCACCTTTCTATCCATTTGATGTGACTCTCCCTCTCATTGTTTTATTTTATTTTTAATTTTAGGGGCTGGAGAGATGGTCCAGTGGTTAAGAGCACTGACTGCTCTTCCAGAGAACGCAGATTGGATTCCCGGCATTCGCACGGCTGCACACTTGTCTGTAGCCCCAGTTCCAGGGGATCCTACTCCCTCTGCTGGCCTCTGCAGGCACCAGGCACAGAAGTGGTACACAGACACATGCAGTCAAGACATCCAAGTGCAGAATAAAATAATTTTAAAATGCAACAAAAAGTTATTTTTTAATTACTTCTATTTTAATTTTTGTTTTTCAGTTTTGGATCTCAAACCAATGGCTCACACATGCTAGGCGAGTGCTCTACCACAAGGCTATAAATAGAGCCTTGGCTCTGAATTTGTAGACACTAGGCAGTCTCTAGCCTCTCCCTCCTTGTTGTTTTCTCTTTAGTCTCTCTTCTTCCAAAATGGATGAGTTCATTCCTGTCTGTTGCTGCCTCTTGTCACCTTCTTTAATTCAATTTGCCTTTAATATTTTTCTGCAAACTTAACATTTTATTTCTCACTGTAAGTAGATCTTTCTTTAAGAGATAATTCACCAGAAAGTTCTGTTCACAATAACACACAGAAGAGTTTTATGTAATATTTGTAAAGATATTTCTTTCCTAAATGCATGTAATTGATTGTTGTGGGATAAACGTTTTGTACACTGTAAAGATGTGTTTCTGCCTAAGGCGTTGTCTGATTGGTTTAATAAAGAGCTGAATGTCCAATAGCTAGGCAGGAGAGAATAGATAGAATTTCTGGGGAAAAAGAAGAACTCTGGGAAGAAGAGAGGCAGGGAGATGCCAGTGAGACACAGAGCAAGTTAGACTTACAGAATGGGAGAGAGGTAAAAGCCACATGGCAAAAATGTAGATTAATAAATATAGGGTAATTTAAGTTATAACAACTAGTTGGGAACAAGTCTAAGCTAAAGGCCAAGCTCTCATAATTAATAATAAGTCTCCATATCATTATTTGGGGGTTGGTAGTCCAAGAAAGTTCGACAAGAAAGTCCAGCTACAACTGATAGTTATGTATCCTCCTTCCAAACATGTTCATAAGTGTATTCTTTTTGAACACATGAAATAAAAACATGGGAATACATTCTGTTCATCCAAATTTTAGGAAATATTTAATTAGATAACTTGTGTAGTTTAGTTTTATTGATTTAAATTTTCTCTAATACACTCATGACAATACTTTTGAATATATTAAAAATATTTCAATTTTCAGTATTTTACTTTGAATATTACAGTTTCTGCCTATCCTATTTTAAAATCCTTTGAAGTCAAGTTTCTGTCCTATAAATATCTTGATTGATATTTTTAGTGCCCAGGTTTCACTGTGTATAAGTAACAAAAAAGGAAATAATTGTTCTAAATATTTAGAAAATTTATGATGAATATAGTATAAAATGTCATATAATACTTTCATGGATTTGGATACTATTACTTTGTCTTGAGCTAAAAGGTGGGTATAAGAAAGTATATAAAAACAAAGGTTATAGATCAATAAATTTTAGTATATGTGTGTGCCTGTTGAACTATAAGCAGAAGACATTTTCTAGCATGCTGAAGCACTTTCTGTTTCCTTTCCAACCAAAAAAAACACAGTAAACATCTATCTACCCTGTAGCTCTGTGGATTAGTTTTGTCTACTTATAACTGCTTTTAAAGAAAATAGTTTGCATTTGTCCAGAATCCCTGCTGCCTTAGCTACTAGAAATTAGACAAAGCAATGGGACTTCCTGGTAGTAAAAGAGGCAACCTGCCAGTCCCAGGAGAGAATAAGAATGGAAGAGAAACTCAGACATACAAACTCTCTCTCTCCCCCCCCTCTGCCTCTCTGTCTCTGTCTCTCTATCTCTCTGCCTCTCTCTGTGTAAAACCCATAGAAAAGTATTATTGCATTATGAAGAATTAAATAGTCTAGAGATTAGTAAATGTGGAAAATCATTTAATGAACTGATCTATAATATGTCACCTCTCAGTCAATTTTCCACTGGCAACAGATTCAGAGTGAGAGCTGCTGTATCTCCTGTAGCTTCGTTCGCTTGTAACTGCCAACTTATTATTTAAGACCAACATCGGAGCCAAGAGACAAACAGTGAGTGAAATGCACAGTGCACCTGTGAGTCAGTACAGTGCTTACTCAGGTGAGCATCTTCACACAGAGGTAACAGCGACAGAATGGACTCTGGAGACTATGGGTTGAGTGTCAAAGGTCCTCACAGGCTCATGTGATAAAGACTTGGTTTACTTTGAGAGTTGCTAGAAGTTGGGGCATAACTGGGGGAAGTAGGTCTTTGGGGATTCCAGAGGCCAGATCATGCCCTGGTCCCTTTCTATTTCTTTTCTTTTTTTCTTCATCCTGGATGCCATGGGGCAAACAGCTGTGATCACCTGTGCTCATCTATCATGTGGATGTATCTCCCCACATACCCAGAAATAATGAAGTCTGCAACCACAGACTAAAGTCTATGAAACTGTGAGCAAAAATAAACGTTTCCTCATTCAGACATTTTCTCAGGTACTTGTCACAGCAATGGTAAATGTGACTAACATACAATGAAGTCTTCGTGAGAGAAGTATAAGAACTCTGACCTGCCAGGAAGTTGGGCAAGTCTACTTTGACAGACCTGGATCTACAGAGTTATCCAAATACACAGAAGCAATCTCCACGTAAAAAGTTAAAGCTTATCATTAGAGACTAGCATTTAAAATGGTCTCATTTGCTGTCTCTGCTGGTTTAAATGAGAATGTCCCCCATAGGCTCATAGATTTGAGTACTTGGTCACCAGGGAGTGGCACTATTCAAAAGGATTAGGAGGCACTATTTGAAAGGATTGTTGGAGGAAGTGCTTCATGGGGATTGGATTTGGGGTTTCAAATAGCCCATTCTAAGCTCAGAGTCTTTCTCTCTTCCTGCTGCCTGTGGATCCAGAGGTAGAACTCTCAGCCACTTCTCCAGCGTCGTTTTCCTGTGTGCCACCATGCTTCTGGCCACAGACTCAACTTCTTAATAAAGCCCTAATTAAATGATTTCCTTTTTAAGCATTGCTGTGGTCATGGTGTCTTTTCCCCGCAATAGAACACTGACTGAGATACCATCTCAAACGCTGCCACTTCTTCTCATAAAATTGAGAAGACCCAACCAAAGATTTAATGTATGTAGATGAGGTGAGGAGAGAGTATCAAGGCAGAAGGAGAACAAGGACAGTCCAGTGTTTTCAGGTTTGATTGACTGGGTATAAGGTAGTATAATTTTCTAGTTAAGAGTGGTGAAGATTTATGAACAAAATGGAGGTCTAAGATTTTATGAGGTCATGCTTTATTTTCCTACAAAATGGAAGGCAGGCTGTCAGATTTACAAGGTTTCAGTTGAGAGGAAAGAGATAAATATAGGAATCCTCAGCTTTTATGTGTGATTCAAAGTCACAGGGAGCAGTGATTTTTAGATTTGTGAGTCATAAACCATTGGTGCTATGACATCATTTCAGTGGACTAAGACCAATACTTGAAACAGAAAATGGCAGGCTGGAAAAATGGTCCAGTGGTTAAGAGCACTTGCTGCTCTTCCAGGGGACCTGTATTCAATTCCCATCACCCATATCAGGCAGCTCACAGTCACCTATAACTCCAGTTCTAGAGGACCCCATGCCCTTTCCGGCCTCTGTGAACACTCCATACGTATGGCATACATATAGACAATCATGTGTATATATATATAATATAAAACTAAATTTTAAAAAATGAATACAAGTGAATATAACACAGTGAAAATTCAGAAAGTATCAGAAGGAATCATATAAAATGGAGAACTATTACTTTGTAAAACTTATAATCCTGATTCATACATACATATATGATCTAAACATGTGCAATTGTGTTTTTATGTTTACATATATAGGCTTGTATATACATACACAGACACATACACACACACACACACACACACATGTGTACACAGACATTTACATAACATTAGGAAAATAGTGAAGAAGTGAAGAAAGTTTAGAACTAAGCCCTGGGTGTCACCTATACTCTGAGAACTTGGAAATACAGAACTTAGAAGGAATATTGGGATACATAAAATGGTGCAGTATAATAGTTAATTCTATGTATCGACTTGACTCAGTCATAGGGGTGGCCTGATAAATTTTTATTAGGATTCTTTTTGGCATGCTTGTGAGGATGCTTCTATATGAGATTAGAGTTTCAAGTCAGTAGACATACTCAAGTGGATTTCCCCTACATGGTGGCTAGTTATCATTTTGTTGGTTGGATGTTTAAACAAAACCAAAGACTGAACAGGAAGTAATTTGATTTCTTTCTCTGCCTGTGAACTAAAACACTTGCCTTCTACTTTTTTGCCTGGAGTGAAACTTATGCCACAAGTTTCCCCCATTCTATGACCATCAAACATGCACTAGAAGTGTGTTATCAACTTCTCGGCATCTCCAGCATGCAGATCTCAGCCTCTATTATATACAAGTCAATTCCTTACACTAAATCACTTTATATATCTTTACATTGATATCCATATATCTATATCTATGAAAAGTATAGGGTTCTACTTCTCTGTATAATCTGGATTAGTATATGTGATAAGAGAGATAAGAGTGGCATTGTTGGATTCCAAACAGATGATTTAAAAATGTAGAGAATGTGCTTCATCAAGAAAAGGGTAGGATCTTGCAGATTGTTGGTGATTTTGTAAGGACTGAGTACATTAGCAAGAAAGAAGTCAAATTAGTGTGTGCTAATGAGATGATTGGAAGTCAGAGAGTATAAATGGTATGTATCCTCGTATATATTCCTTTAAGGAAGTGTGACCATCAAGTGGTTGAAACTGAGCAGAGAAGCATAGTACAGGTTGGTTTTACATAAATAAAATGGCAACTTGAAGTAGACTTTAGAGCTGGGCAATGGAGTATATTCACAGCAATACTATTAGGTCTTTCTCTGATGTTGGTTTCCTGACTCTAGCTGACAGCCTAGCTTAACAGGATGTGTCTACATGGAGAGGGATGGTAGTTTTGAAAAGATCGTGAGGCTGAAATTGGCATCACCATTGCCATCCTCTCTTTAGGTACAGGTGCTAGAGAATCGCCAAGTGAAAGATGATTTTACAGAGGATTTAGAGTGTTTAAGGATCAGATAATAGAGTTTAACAATGAGAGTTAGCCCAAATGCCTTAAAAAAATAAAGAGGAGACAGAAGAAAGATCTAACATATTGAGGAACACCATCTAGGAAATGTACCTGGTATTACAGGAAACAAAATAGAAGATAATGTATTATCGAGGACTTTATAATACATGTAGGAAAGTAGTAAAGAGTATCCAGAGTTAAATGACATCTAATTCTGGGAAGACTAGTGTAGTAGTGCTACAGACAGAATACTTGTGTTCCCTTCTCCCTTGGTGCACATGCTGAAAGCCAAGCTTCAAGGTGATGGTGTTGGAGATGAGATCTTTGGAAGATAGTTATATCAGGAGAATAAAGCCCTCACGAATGGGAATGGTACCTTTAAAAGAAGTCTGTGGTTGCTCATGCATCCCTCCCACTATGTGAGGACCCAGTGAGAAAAAGCCTTTCAGGAAGTGTGTCATTACTAGACACCAACTGCAGGACATTGTCCTTAGACTCCAGAATGGTGAGAAATCAATTGCTCTTGTTTATAGATACCTAGTCTGTGGTATCATATTACAGCAGATCAAGCTACTAACTGCAATTATAGACCATCAATCATCACAGAAAATGTTTTAGATGGTGCTAAAAAAGCTTTTTTAACCAGACATGATAACATGTGTGGGCAATCCCGGCACTGGTAAAGCAAATTCAGGAGAATCACCATGAGTCAAAGTTAGCCTGGTCTACATAGAATTTCAAACCAGGCAGGACTTTGTGGCACTACCCTGTCACAAAACAAAACAAAAAAGATTGCTTCCTTGTAGAAAACTGTCTTTTGAGATGTTGGCTGAACAATTAATTATGCTTTTTTATACTTGGGAATGTGAAATTTTGTGAAATCATTTTGTTGCCCTTACAAAATCCCCTTTGATCTCAAATTATTCTCTCGTTAGCCCATTAAATCCCCACTCTCAGTTTTCATTGCTTGGGCTTAAGCTACTTAAAGATCTAATTAAATGAGAAATACCCCAAAAAGGCATGAGGGAACCACTCTTAAAGGCATTTTAGAAAATTGTGGTGTTTGTGTGTAATAGCTTAGAAGTAAAGCACCTGCTTAGCATGTTTGAGGCCCCAGGTTCAATCCCTAGCACCAATATATATTAATTTTCATATAAAAGGTAAAGAAAGTATATGAAAACATATGGCACTTTTTATATAAACCCCTGAGGACCACTTTATAAGCACCTGTCTAAGAAACAAGTAAAGTTAAAAAATATATTTCAAATATTTCCAAGTTGGTCTACTATAGTATGGCAAGAAAAGGTTAGAAGAAAATATTTCCAAGGCATAAATGTTTGGCTAAGAACTGGTTTAGAACAGGAGAAAATGCTTACATACATTGATTGACTTTATCCTGCACCAAGGAGAAAACGTTGTCTGGAGAGGTTGTCACAACTTCAAGACCATAGCTTGTAAGAACTTGGGTCTTGACTTTTGTCACTGTCCTTCTCCAGGGCTTTAGTCACTTTTCCATGGAAATGCAAGCATCTCAGGCATTTACTGGTTCAGTGATGGGCTGGAGCAAGAAATTGAATTTTTCTTGAGAAACTACTATAGTCTGAAGTATTCTCTTTTTACCATGGTTTGAAGGTAGTTGGTACCCAGGACTCTGGCCTATGAATAATCCTTGGAGATGCTGGTGGTATTAAATTGTTTCCTTTTCTCAGTCCAATTTAGTGTAATCTAGCATCTACTTTTGGCATATCACTCTTGTTGAGCTCATTATTATCATCTAATCATGATAGTTTGTCCTTTTTTCCACTTGTACCTGATTCTACTCTTCCTAACAACCTTACTGTGAATTCACAAAACACACACCAAGGCAGGGAAGATAGCTCCTGTGGTAAGGTGCCTAATCCTGGATCTTAATCCCCAGAATCCACAGAATAGCTGAGCATCATGGTGCATGGTTGTGACCCCAATGCTGGGGAGACAGAGGCATATGGATCCCTAGGGTTCTCTGGTCAGCCATCAAATCTTATTCCACTGAGTTCCAGACTAATGAGAGATACTGTCTCAAAGAACACAAGGTGAGGTGATGGAGAGATGGTTCAGATCTTAAATCACCTGTCTCACAAGCAAGAGGACCAACTTCAGAACCCACCCAAGTGGCTAGTGAACAAGGTGTCTTGACTGTTATTTCAACTTTTGAAGACATAAACGGGGGATCCTCACAGCAAGGTGGATAGCAAAACTGACTATCAGTGAGATCTGGATTGGACTGAGCGATCCTGCCTCAAGACATAAGTTGTAAAAACAATCCAGAATGTTTCCTAACGTTGTTCTTAAGCCTCCATGTATACATATGCACCCACCCACATGCAAATATGCCTGTATACTCACATACCACCACACCCATAAACCTGAAAAGATAAAAAAAGAAAAACCCAAAACCAAGGTGGATGGCTTCTGAGGAACCACACCCAGGGTTGACTTCTGGCCTTCTTGCATGCACATGCACTCATACTCACATATGCACACACACATGAATATACACAAACACAAATGTGCACACATACATGCAGACTCGCTCTACCTTGAAGTAGAGAAAAATCACACCCTTCCTAGTAGTTGAAGCACTTAGCTGCTGACTACAAGTACCCTTGCACTGCATAGTGTCGCAAGGGATGTGGGCAAAGATTAAACAACTTATGGAGCTGACCTTTGGGCCCATCTCCAACTCCATGTTTTTCCAGAAGTGTTATTGAGGATTCTTCACCAGTTCGATTGCTGCTAGAAGTATAATATCTAGCTTCATTCTATAGAGGTGTACATATGGAGATGATGTCATCTCACTTGAGATATCTCTAATCATGAATGCATATGTTCTCCTAATTTGCAGCCAACTACTGGTGTTATGGTAATAATACTGCCCAATTTCCCTGTGGCTGGAAGAACTTGCCAGAAGTAGTATTCATGACTATACTCTGCGGATTGATTTTTCATATTGGTATCATTGGTAAGAAGCCTGCATTTTATTTCTGGAGAATTAGATAAAGGGAATGCATCCTGTGGGGGGGGGTGTCCTACCCCCACCTTTCCCACGGGACTCTTGAGGAGAGAGGGATGAGAAACTTGTAGATAGAATGATAGCCTAGCCAATGAGAGGAAAGACAGAAACACAGGAAAGCTTCTGGAGGACCTGGGTCAATACCCAATGGCCCAGAACTTTATTCAAAAGGGCTTTTCATAATAATGCCATGCGGCGAGGCAAAAGACTTCCCCATTGCTAGATACAGCCAACTCCTTCCAAACACCTGGTACCCAGGCCCATGGTCCAATCATCCTCTTATGCAGTCATGCTGGGTAAAGCAAGCTAAGATCTCACTAGGAAACCTCTGTGGGCTCCCACAGTATCAGGGACGTGCCACCTTGTTCTGGAGCAATTGAATGAGGCAAAGTGGAGAAATTCCTTTCTTATAATCCTATTTCTATAGTTCAGATACCCAGTGGCTAACCAAAGAAAAAAATTTTCCAGGAAGTGGAGGGAAGATATTGAATTCATTAGGTAGCAAGACAAATAATAATAATAATAATACCTTGGGAGTGCAATGGATAGCAACTGCAAAATAATGTTTCCTCAATACAAATATTTTATTCATGGAGATATTTTTAAACCATCACCCTTTTCACTTCTGGCAGATTTTGTAATTTGGGGATCTGCTTATCAGAGAGGAAAAGTCCATGAGGAGGATTTCAGGGCCAATGCTGTGACCTTTCTTCTCATATCAAATGGAAGTGGTTTCATTTGAATCTTTATATCAACTGTTAAGTTGCCTGGTTCCTCACTCCAGACAGAAGCAGAACCATTGTTTCCCCTGCTGACTTGAAACGGCCTTTTCCTGGACAACTGACCTCAGACAATAGTCATTTTTCCTCCAGACTAAGAGCTACTTTCCCACAAACGAGCTTTGTTTCCCACGGTGTTCATCTTCAATGCCCAGTTTTCAAATGGATGTTCATTTTTTTTCTCTTGCTTCTCACGTCAGACTCCCCTGCCTGAGAGTCTGATGTACCTCCCTCCCGATGTGCCCCCGCTTCTTTTCAGACATCTGCAGGCTCCCTTGACTACCTTATCTTCTTCCATACATATGTGTATGGATTTCCCAGCAGCTTCTTCTTTGGTTCTCTTCTTGCTTCTCTTGACCTCTTTGGACCTCTCAGCTTATCTCTTCCCTTCCATGCAAGGAGCTTCTGTCTTCATCTCCAACCTTAAGCTTCCATCATTCCATATTTCCTTCTTAAAGGTCTTTTCCAGTGGGGAAATTTTATACATAGTTACAATAAAAAGAACAATATAATCATACCCAAGTTCACTTTGTCTTATTTAAATAATATTAGTATATTGACAGTATTGTTTCATGTATCTCAGGCCCTGTTTCAGTTTGGGGATGAAAATGTACTATACCCAAAGAGATGCTACAGTTTCTAATGGACCACCTGGCTAAGCCATAATACCTTGTCTGATCATTACTGCTAATACTGATCATTGGGCACTGTTGCTCTTAGTGTGAGCTGGACATTCATTATAATGTTATCTGCATCTCTTGAGCCTTGTTAGACCCAGGGTATGTCCATTTTTGACACTGGTCACTCTAATCAACCAAATCCCACAGCCTGAGGAACTCAGGCAGTGTTCTTCCTAAGTCCATACACACACACACACACACACACAGAGAGAGAGAGAGAGAGAGAGAGAGAGAGAGAGAGAGAGAGAGAGAGAGAGAGAGAGAGAGAGAGAGCACACAGCTCCCTATCTGGGACATATTGTTAAGAAGCTGTGTTGCACTGTGATCTTACAGTTACTGATTTATGGTTCTACCCAGTGCCTAGCTCCTATGAGCATTTTATCACATGGGCTATGCTGAACTGAATGATGTGGTGTGCAACTTGCCAGTCTGATGCAAAAGTCAGATGTTTTCCTTTGTTAGGAGCTTTCTCTGAAGGCTCTTTCTCCTCTGGGCCTCTTTCTGTCATTCTGTCCATGGGGGCTGTCTCTCTCAACCTTATTTTAAGTTAGCCCTCTTAACAAAGCTCCTCTCGGGTTTTTTGTTTTGTTTTTGTTTTGTTTTTTGAGACAGGGTCTCTCTGTGTAGCTTTGAGCCTTTCCTGGAACTCACTCGGTAGCCCAAGCTGGCCTCGAACTCACGAAGATCCGCCTGGCTCTGCCTCCCGAGTGCTGGGATTAAAGGCGTGCGCCACCACTGCCTGGCTATCTCGGGGTTTTAAAGGGAAGCCTCTCCTTCCCTTTAAGGCCTTATTTAGGCTGTTTCTGATATAATGTCCCTTTTTAATGCTCTCCTACCTCATGGCCCAGTCATGGCTTCATGTGGTATTGAGGCCATTTCTGCTAAAAATGCTCAATCCCAAAGGATAATTTTGTGTCTTCTCTTTTCTTCTTCTATAACAATAATCCATTCCATTAAAAGTTGGAAAATCATAGTCATATTGTTTTCTCTTTTTTCTGGGAATTCTGATTTCCTTGATTATCTAGTTACTTTAAAATATAATTTACATAGAGCGATAGTACGCATATTTGATTCATTTCTTATAATTATGAATTTTGGTTGATTTTTTAAAGCAATCCTCAATGGCAATGAGTGAGATGTTTTTATTTCATTTTCTGAAGGAGGTCAATTTCTTTATAATCTCATTATTTAAAACAGAATAAAACAAAAACCATGCTTTCCTCCTTATACCATTGCTGTTTAAGTTGTTTACGTCTTGAAATTAGGCTTGTATGAAATTATGAAGCTGGCCTTCCTGATTGACCTCAATAGTTTTTGTTAGCTGTGTTATTACTTGTTAACATGTTAACATATTAAGAAATGCCAAAATTATCCTGAGCCAAATCTGGGGGTAGGTTCTGATTAAGACCCCCAGTTTCTTTGGGATGCCTGTAGTACTTTCATTTGAAATACTATTGCTTCTATATTCCAGTGCAGACAGTCTCCTTCCTAACCTGTCCCTCTTGTGAAATTCATTGAAATGAGTGACACCAGTACTTCCAAGTTAAGTGGAAGAGTGCGTGGTCCCCCCCCCCCCCGCCCTCCCCCCTGCCAAGTCGATGGATCCATTGAATTAATTTTTCAGTAAAATGCCCATTTATATTTTTGTATATGGTTTTTGTTTGCTTGTTTGATTGGTTTTGTTGTTATTGTTGTTAGATGTGGTGTTCCTATGTAGCCCAGGCATGTCTTGAATTCAGAGAGCTGAGCTTGCCTCTGCCTCCTGGGTTCTGGGCTTAAAAGTATGTACCACCGTGCCTAGTTGTATTTTTTTTATTTAATACTGAGAAATTTTTCATGTATTGAGGCTATCAGTCCTTTATAAATTATCAAAAATGTCATATTTTTTATTTGTCTTCAGACTGTTTAGTTTTTTTCCATTAAAATATTTTCATGGTTTATTAAAAAGTTTCTATTATTGATATTTGCAGTGACTCCTGGGTCTTGAATTATCACTAATTACCATTTATGGTTCTATTGTATTATTTATTTGTGTACATTTATATCTCCAATATCTTTCACTTCCAAGTTTTTAATTAAAATGAATATGTCAAAACACCAATTTCTCCTTTCCCTTTTCTCTGCAGACTCACTTTCTCTCCTCTTGGATTTCCTATTCTGTCAATGGCTCCATCTGAACTCCCTATCACTTGGTCCCAGATCTCCAAGCTATTTTGGGTTTCTTGTCTGCTCTTCGCATCTCTCAACAGAGTTCAGATTGCAGTATTGTCACATAAAGTAGAGAATGCCACTAAACACAGTTAAGATTATATAAGGAAAGTCATAGAACACAGATGTATTTCATATTAAATGTTGATTCTCTTTTGGCTTATGAGAATACTGGGTTAAATACAGTATTTGCTTCTTGGTTAGTTAGAGAAGTCATCCATTTGCAAGAACACTTTGATTTTTCTTAACTAGGATAAATAATTGATCCAACACTTATTACAACCCAATTCTCTGAATGAGTCTTGGGGAAAATGAATCAAAGGGAATTAACGTATTATAAAAATAGCTGGTGAGATGGCTCAGCAGGTAAAACACTTGTCACCAACCCTAATGACATGAGTTGGATCCTCAGGACTTACCTACGTGGTAGAAGGAGAGAACCAACTTCCCCAAGTTGTCCTCTAATCTCCACAGAGCACCATGTCATGCATGCATGTCCCCCCCACCACCAAGAACGAGCAAACACGTGTTATTTTTAAAAATTACGGTAAGGTAAAATGGGCGACTCATGCCCAATTCAATTTCTCACAGTTGACTAGAGAGGGCAACCAAGAAGCACACATGGTTTGTTCTAAGATCAAATAGGCCCACGACAGTGGCCATACCATAGTGCAGTCGGGGGTCTCCAGTGGCAAATCTGTTTACGGTTGTATCCTTTTGCAGACTACTGTGAGGACAAAACGACTGTGACTAAGGTCAGGTAAGCATGAGCTTCGATGACAGGTCTACTTCCAAATTTGTCTCTTCTGCCTGTACCACAGTCCTCTAAGTACACTTACTTTCTCTTTTAAATTATTTGATACTTTGCAGCTCAGTATGGAAAGCTTGTGGTCACATAGACTATTGCTTTATTTATTTTCTTAAGAAAGGCTTGTCTGTTGTCATTTGGTATCATTGATTTTTTTTCAAGGCAAAATAAAGCTTGCAGAGAGCAGATCCTGTGTGTTATTTGTGCAGCTGATGAAATATGTTGCCAAGAAGAACAGAATTTCACTTGCATGACCAGCAAAGACAGTTCACATAGGCCTAAAATGACTAATATACTAAAAGTAATTACAAGCAGGCTTAGAAATAGGCTAGCAAGAAAGTATTCATTTTCTTCCATGTTTAAAGAACAACAGAGGGTGCTTTATTTTTAACATTCTTACATTTTTAAAAAAGGCGTTTGTTAATGGTCAGAAATTGCTTACAATGTTCTTATATTTAAAGAACAAAAAAAAGAGAAAAACAGTCTAGACAACAAACATCAAAATCCATAACCAGTGATATTTACAAATGCAGCTAGAGAATTATAGAGATAAATATTTGTCATGAAAGCTGTCCATGGAGTCAGAAAACTTGTGGAGCCCGAAGAACATTTATTTGATAACTTTACAAGTAATAACCAAGGATAAATTCCTAAAGGATATACAAGGATATAATGTAAACTACATTAATGGGTACACCATTAATAGCACCTATCCAACATCCCCAAACCTCAATTTCTGTTCATTATTCTCTTCAAATCATTCTGTGCCAGTCAGTGTTGTAGCAGTTTGCACATGATTTGTAGCTGACAAGCAAGCGATGTGCATGGAATCAATTTTAATCCGGGTTTTACACTATGATTGATGACGAACCAGTGACAGTTTCCCTTGGATTTCTGACTAGATGAAGGACTTCTCTCAGATGGCTACTTCTTGTTTTGTACATTGTTGTGTATTAGGCATTAGTTTATACACATTGTACAATACAGACAGAACAAACCAAAGTAGAACAGTAGTTCTAACATGCGTAAGTTCCAGTTAGCCTTGGAACTTTCCTATGATATAAAAACAGACCTCAAATAAACCTAAAGGTTTTCCTTCTCAGTGATTTAAGTTTCTGTCAGTGTAGTAAACTGGATATTTAGGTGATTCTCTAGATTAAGGAAAATAAAATTTTAGATAAAATATATCATGAAAGCCTTTTAAATTGATGAAAACGAAAGATACATAAAAGTAAAACAAGACAACAAGAAACATACCTCTAAAAATTAAAAATTACAAATAAGCTTCAAAATTACATTAATGAATTAAGTAATCAATTTAACATAGTCGAAGAGAAACTTTGTGACTTGGGAGCTAGATCTGAAAAAAAAATTCAGAGTACAGATGCCAAAAAAAAAACAGAGTGAAAAAAATATGTAAAGCAGATTAACTCCTGAGTTTATGGGAGACTGGAGTGACCATATCTAAAAAATATATCAAAAGTATAAAATTGCAGAGGTAATGTTAGATTGGTAATAAGGGCCCCTTAAGAAAAAAGCTCCTTTTGGTCAACAGACTAGAATCTTTGCCCTGTGTGGAGACCTAACATTCTAATCAGACCAAGTCAATCACCAGACTACGGGGCCATTCCTAGGAAGGTGGGGCCACCTTAAGCCAGAGATAAGAGGAATAATTTTTCCTTTAATGAGATATTGCACATTTTCTTTTCAGAATCCCTGCCCCATGGGATGGTCCTTATCAGTCACCATGAGATTCAGCTTGCTCTGTCTGCCTTTCTGAGGCTGGAATCAGAAAGGCACAACTTTTCCGTTTTTTCTTATTCTTTACTTCAGATGCTGGCCAAAACCTAAGTATATTTTTTCTAATGCTTTGGGCTTCCCTACTACAAGTTCCCTTCCCTGCCTATCTACCATGTGTCTGACCTACAAGCCAGCTTAAATCACATGGCAACTGCTGAGATTTATACCTTGCCTTCTCCAGGGGGATTTCCTTTTAAAGTCTAATAAAATTGTCCTGGAGTTTTCATTTGAGTCCATTCTTAAATTACTTTATTAATGAAACTTAGAGCCCCAAGAGTGGATCCCAACTTCCACTATCTCAGTAACTAATAGAAGTTTTAAAAAGTATTAAACCATCCAGTCTCTATCTTGGACTTGAAAGCCATCTTTGAGTAAAGACAAACTAGGTTCATTCTTGTTTATGATTAAATTTGTTTCTCAAGGATTTTGCTATGCCCCACCTGTAACAGTAACTACAAATGGTTCTGTACTGGCTGTTCCAGGAAATGACAATCATGAATTTGTTTCCAAGTGTCATAAAAGTTATCTTTTTATGACTAACTTGTTATGACCACCTTGCAACCATGTCTTTGTTTCATGAGGCTGTTATGACCAGCTTGTTATGCTTATGCTCTGTTTTTGTAACCCTGCCTAGTTGCCTGCCAAATCCCCCATTTGGAAACCTCCTACTCCTGAAATTTAAAAAACAAAAAACAAAAAAACCCTTGTCTTCTCATTGTCCAGTGCTGATCTTTTGAAACCCACCTGCCTTTAGGGAGAGACAGCCCATGTACATGAATATATAAAAAAAAAAAGCTTGCTTTAATTAATTTGGCCATGATGATTTAGGTTGGTGGTCTTTCTCCTTGTATTTGTGGGATTAACAGAAGCAGTGCAGAAGAGAAAGCAGATGAAATTTTACCAGAATTGCTGCTGGGCACAAGTCATCAGATAAGAAGGCTCAATGAATTATAAGCATGAGAGAATGACACATAGATTATACACACAATAAGAAAAAGTACTGATTGAGTTTAGAAGCACTGACTCTTGCTCCATGTTATCTTTATTCTCCTTTTACAAATGTCTGGAAGTTTTATGTGAGGATATGACTGAAACTGAGTCTTATGAAGACTTCCTGTGTGGAGACAACTGAATTGAGCAGTTTAACCCCATATCTCAACCCTGTAAAGCCTCATTAACAGTACTCAGTGACACCCATCTTTGAGACCTGCTATTGTTAGGCAGGAGCCCTGCTTTCTTCTTTTCTCTTAAACTACCATCTATTAACCCTATACTAAAACTGACCTTCCCATTGTCCTTGAAACTCATTCCGCCAATTTGTTTTTTTTAATTTTTTATTTAAAATTTTTTTCTTTCCTTTTATATACCAACCCTTGTTCCCCCTCCCTCCTCTTCTCCCGCTCCCACCCACCTACCCCCCATCCCATCCCCACTATTCCTCCAATTTGTATTATGAAGGACTCAGAAGCTACTGGTAGAGGGTGACTTTGGTGACTCATAATTGTCCAAGATCCTACACCTCAGCTAAGCTTACCTGAGGAATAAAGCCTCCAACACACACACACACACCACATATATATAACATAAATACTCAGATTTTCACAGAAACCATGCAGCTTTTATTTTGAAATGTCTGTAGTGTTCTAGTTACAATAACATCAAACTTACTAGTCTATAAAGAGTACCTGGCTTAGAATTGCATTTCTGGATGAAATGAAGTAAGATTACCAGGATAGGTGGGTAAAAATTGTTTTAACTACTATTTATAAAAAGAACTTTTAAGACTTTTTTAATTTGTCAGTTTTTAAATAGTTCCCTTTTCAATCTGGATGAGCCATTTTTCCTACATTTGCATTTTCAAAGGTATAGTTGTTAGGTGAGAGAAAGTTGAAAAATTATGTCTCAAATGCACAGAATGTAGACTTCAGGTTTATAAAGCACTTTGGCAAAATAAAGAAATATTTGAGTAAAAGATCAGTTATAACAGGAGGGACAGAAAAAGACCTTGAGGAAAGGTAAGGCCTTTTAGAGGATTAAATATCTGCTTTCTTCTTTACACCAGTACCTGTTGACTTAGTCATTTCTTCTTCTATAGCCAGGCAGACATCTCTACAAACGGAGATGTTATTTATTTTTCTTATAAAAGGATCTTAAAATGACATTTGCCAGAAAGGAATATTCTGGAAGATACTTAATCTACATAGGTAGGTGGCTTTCCAACTTAGCTTTAGTAGAGCTAATTAACAAATATCATAGATAAATGCTGTATATGTCTAGACTCACATATACAAAAAAGAATGTCTTTCAAACAGTACAGAGTAGTTGACCCTTGATCTGTTGAATTCAATGACATGATTTTTTTTAAAACCTTTAGATAGCTCCTAAGAGATTGCTATTGCATTAGCCATTTTGTTCCATGCCCTGAAAGACTGAGTGGTTTGATCTTTGCTAACTTTCTCAGATTGTGCTTGGCTACCAATTGACAGCCCATAGCAGGCCCTAGTAACACAGGTGCTGTGGATATCGCTCTGTATGCTGTGAATGTGTTGCTCTGATTTGGTTGATAAATAAAACACTGATTGGCCAGTAGCCAGGCAGAAAGTATGGTATAGGCAGGACAAGCAGAGTGGAGAATTCTGGGAACAGGAAGGCTGGGTCAGGAGATGCTGCCAGCTGCCACCAGGAGAAGCAAGATGTAAAGATACCGGTAAGCCACGAGCCATGTGGTAAGGTATAAATTTATAGAAATGAGTTAATTTAAGATGTAAGATCTAGCTAGCAAGAAGCCTGAGCCATTAGGCCATATAGTTCATAATTAATATAAGCCTCTGTGTGTTTATTTGGGTCTGAGTGGCTGCAGGCCCAGGCAGGACTGGAGAAAACTTCAGCTACACACAGGTATCCAAACAAGGGGCAAAGACCTAGGCATCTGAACCATATGTGGTAATGAGAATTCTAAGCTCTTGGGTACATTTCTGGAGGTTTCTTCTAGGACAGAGGAAGTTGGCACTCTTACCTGCTGATTTTGAGCTTCCCAAGAAAAGTAGTTAAGGAAAAGGATCCAGGGCTGTGAGGGTCTGTCTCATTCTCATTTTTTAATTTTGTTTTCCCCTAAAATACCTGATAGCCAGCCAGGGATGAAGAGTGTCTGAAAGACAGAAAGACAGCTTTCTGGGGGTCAACCTGACCCTCAGTGACACTGAGCCAGATGGGAAAACACTATGTCACTAATTCACAAAAAACACCATTGTCCACCAGACAGGGAACAGGTCTCACTAATCTCTGCTCTAAGTATGAAGATGATAAATATCAAATAAGCTGTAAGAGGAGGGAGGGCATTCTATCAGAGACAAGCCCTTACCCACTGTCCTTGGCCCAGTAACAAACAAGAGTTGAAGAAAATATGGCTTGGAGGTGATAATTAACTGCAACTTACCTTCTGCATGAATTAGGACAATTGACTCAGCTTTTCCATCAGCAGAAACTGGGTCATTCTTAAAGGAGAAGGTCTTTTGTGAACTGAAAAGCACCAAGTAAATATCAGCATTGAGGTCATGCTCTTTTGTGTTCTAAGTCATTCCATATTGCATAAAACAGTGGTTTTCCCCAGATGGTTTGTCCTGAGAAACTTTATTTTATAAACAACTTTTGACTCCATTTTGAGGGAAGGGAAAGACTGTGCAGGTAGACCATCAAATAACACCATCTGCTCAGGACTCTCCACTCAACACAGACTAATAAATAAATGGCTTATTCCTGGCAGTAGAAATTACACCATCCTATAAATTTATCAGGCTCAATTGAGACTATAGGGGCATATGGGTATACTAAAGTCAGATTTAAGAAACGAGGTCCAAGAACTTACTGAACAGCACAGACCAATGAATGAGTGCAACCCTCTCACTTGTCCCTATATACTGAGAGGTACCTCACACTGAAAGGCATGGCCTCACCAATCTGTCATCTGACACCTGTTGTTCATGTCATGGACTAAAGCTCCTCACTGTCTCTGGGTCTTCAGCGGGACGTGATCCCACTGCTGTTGATCTGGCCTACTCAACAGCTGTCTGACTGTCCACCTGCTTGTCCGTCTGGCCTTGGACCTGCCATTCTTGTTCTGTATCTGGTCCTGCCCTTTTATCTCTGCAGCTGGCTACATCTTTGCTCTCAACGCCAACTCTCCCAAGGCCTGATTCTGTAGTGGTAGCTTTTTCTCTTGGTTGGTTCAGGTTCAGGGTTCATTATCTTATCTATTTGCATTTCTATCAGGCCAACCCTCTTGAACTCTGATGTGTCCTCCTTCACTTGTATTCATTACACACACACACACACACACACACACACACACACACACACACACACACACACATTACTATTAGTAACTAAAGATTGGGATAAAAGAATTTGCATTTGCCTCAGCCAGATTACCAAGTTAGACAAGTGCTCAAACACATTAGCCTATGAGATACAGTTCACATTTAAAGAATAATACTCAATGCAATATTTTCATGTTGAAACATGTGATTTGGGGCACTTTGAGACTGAGGTTATAGTTGCTTTAATTTCTGCCTCATAATGATCTCATTCCTTTTGAGATGAGAGCTGTGTTTTGCACCAACCGATAAATATTTTTTCACCACAGTGCAATGATGGAGACATTTATTATGAGTTGGTGTTTTACCAGTTCTTAATGACTTCCAGTTCAGTTATGTATTTTCTTGGGTTGGATAATTTCTTGTAAAATCCAAAATATAATTGTAGTGGGTACCTGTTCCACCTATGACCTTGAGGTACCAGCCCCTAGGGTGGGCGTGGCCTCGGGGCTAGCTTAAGACCTGAGGGGTAGGTATGCCTTGCTCTCTTCTCTCCTTGGTGGTCTTCGATGGTGTGGACTGACTCAGGTGGCAGGATCAGCGTGCGACAGGACCTCAGCCTTCCAGGACTCTGCGACAATTTTGCTTATTGGGTTTAGTGAGTTGTTCTCCTCAATTTATATCATAATAAACTCCCTAATACCCTTAAGCCGACTCCCTTGGATTTCTCGCTATATATAATTCCATGCTGTTTCACGGAGCCTCTGAAAATATAAATGTTGAAATACTCCTCATTATTTCAAAATCATAATATGCATAATTCTATGTGTACAGACATTTCACCTTCATGTACATCTGTGTCCCACACTGGTGTCTGGTGCCCACAGAGGTCAGAAGATGGCATCAGATACCCTGAGACTGGAGTCACAGATGATTGTTGTCACCCTGTGAGTCCTCTGAAGGAGCACCCAGTGCTCTTAACCTCCAAGCCATCTTTCCAGCCCCTCATATATTTTTTTAATTGAATTTTGGCCACAAACTCTGAAGGTAATCATTTTCCCAAGCCTTCTAGGAATTTTGCTGTCATTTATACTTGACATTCCAAAGTTTTAAAGAGCTTTCTGCGAACTCTTCAGAATGATGGGGTGAGGAAACGCTGTCTTTTATATATCCTCTTGACTGTCAAGAGAAAAGCAATAACAGTGTTGAAAAACAAGCAAGCAAAGCTATGTCTTCCTTAATTGTACAAACCCCAGACTATTGGAGATGGGCGATGAACAGTCTGTAGCTCTCCACAGGAATTTCTGTAAACAACTGGAAATGCTAGAATATAGACGCTGGGAGCCGCCAAAACAACTCAACAGCATGTAGCTAATGGCGCCATTCAAAGAAATTGTCACTTCTCTATTGTCTTCTTCATTAGTCACTGCCACTCCTAGGTTTTGCAAGTTTCATGTTTCCTCTAAGCAAACACCCTGCAAGGCATAAGATGAGGATGGGTGACTAATTAGGGTGTCAAGGGAAACAGGAAGGTATATTGAGAATTCAGAATCTCATTTTCCTCTTCCCCCCTTAGAATTGATTCCGCTGTCACCACTTAAAAAATAACAAATGGATGTGCTTCTATTATTTGATGGAGACAAAGGGTTTCTGCTTCTCCAAATAAAATTCCTGGCAAGTTCTATTAACTAAATATTTATTTGAGTTCTAAGATTATTAACTATTCTGAATAAGTGTTAAGCAGTCTCCTTAATTGTCACTATGAAATGGATTAATTCTTATTTCCTTATATATGTAATTAGGGTAAATCTAACTGTAGCAAGCTAAAATGCACATCATCAGATTAGAGTGCTTGCCAGAAAAGTAAAGATTGTTTTTTCTTTAAAAGCCGTGCATCACGGGGAAAACTTTGCAATCTGCTATTGAAAGCATTCTATTCGTATAGCTTATTTAGCTGTGGGTTGAAGCAGAGACTGAATCCAGCTGCCTTGTCTTTTACTCTAACTCCAGACTGCTGCCCTAGGCGGAAAGTCTTGTCGATAGTGCGGTTTGTGGCTGTTGACAAGTTAAGTCTCTGTGTCCTTTCTGAGGGAGGGAGTAGACAGATGGCCCCTTTTTCTAATCAGAAGTAGGTTAAATTTGTTTCTGTTCTATTTTTACTTCAGTTTGGTTGACATCCATACCCTTCCAGACTGGGCCTCGGCGATACGGAATAGTTAGTTACTCTTGCCAGGGGCATCATTAATCTGAATGTTGGGGATTGATTCTGTGATGCTATCCCAACACTGCAGGGCTGTTCCTTTGTCAGCTCTGCTAGTCTTTTCTCCGGCCTTGTTTCCAAAGTGATCAATTTCCGTTCTAGGCCTGCTGATTTTCAACAAGAGTCTCTTCCGATACATTTTGATACAAAGAGATTGATTTCTTCCTCCGTCCTTCCTCTGGAATGATGCTTGATCTTACCTCACTTTATTATTTTATTTTTGTTCCCCACTTTAGCAATGGGTGGCAAATAATTCACTTTTCTGTATTTCCTTCCAACTAGTTTTCTTGCAGAAAGTTGTTTTAATGTGGAAATATAAATAAATAAAATAAATATAATGTGAAAAATATAAAGAATCTTTGAACTCCTCTCAGGCCTAGAGGACATAAAATATAAGACTGTAAAGTCCTCCTGGATGCTGAAATCTTACAACCTGGTTAATTTTTGCTTCTACCAATTTCATCAGAGTTCTTATTCATTGAGCTCACACCATGAGAGTAATCAATAACTTGAAGAATGTCCTGTGAACATTCCGCTGAGTTTTAGGAAGGGAGAGGAGAAAAAGAAGGTTCATGGGAAAGACCTGGAGTCAAAGCATCCTTCAATTAAGAGACTCATTTATATCTCAGCAAACAGTACAATGAGGGTCCTGCACAAGAGCTTCAGTCCTGCCAGACAAACTGGGGTGGGGGGTGGGGGAGGGGAGAATGAGAGGTCTCGCACCACAAGACAGCAGTCTAAGATTATATGTGATCTGCGGTGTGGCAGAAGGTGGAGAAAACAGAACACATAGGGCTGAGGCTGTGTGACAGAAGTTACCCTTTCTCTCGGGAAGTGTGGCCCCAGAGCAGCATGGGGAGTAGGTTCTCAACTTGCTCTCAGTCTTCCCTGCTTAGGGCCAAAAGGCCCTGGGTGTTCTAATCCTTTCTGAACACAAACATAAGCGTATTGACCAATTAACCATCTACACCACTCTTGTTGACCCAGTAACTGCAATGTCTTCCATGCGCTGTCCCCTAAATCTGTGAAAGCAGAACCTTGAAGAGCATTGCAAAAGCATGTGTTCCTGACTGCTCAAGTGCATTTTCCTGGGTTGTTGTTGAACATGTTCGTTTTCCAATTCTCTTCTCATTCTTCTTGGGTTTCAACTTGCCTTTTATGTCAAAAAGTGGTAGGACTTTGCTGGTAAAGTGGCAGGCTGTGTGCATGAATGCACCCTGATCTCGTCTTGCCTCTTCCTGATTGGCTCCTTCCTCCACTTCCTTCCTCCACTTCCTCTTCCTTCATTGTACGACAGTTTGGTTTCAGTTCTTTGTAAAATGGTCTGAGGAGGCACCAGAAGGTGGGAAAGAACCAGGGTAGGAATCAAGGTCTTACTTCTATACCCATAAGCCTCATGAAAATCAGAGAAACCTCAAGGAAAAAAAATCACACCAGTCCCCTAAGGACAGGGATGATGGTCTCTATGTCCCTCTAAGGCCTGGTTTTCATGATCTTAGAAGTGGACAATCACATCGTGTCATATTCCCCTCACAGGACTGCTGACAGTTCAGTTGGATTTTATCATTTATAATTAATTACATTCCCCTCAGGCAAAGGTGGAGGGAAACTGTTAGGACGTTGAAAATAGAAGAAAGATTGGGATGCACAAGTGACAAATGGTGGCAGAAAAATAAGAAGGACTCACAAAGCTGAGGCCTGGCGGAAAAGCCAAGTGTCAAGCTGTGTAAACTGAACATGCATTCTAGCCTTTTTAACTCCAAATGTCTCCATTTGTGGCTTTGAAAACAACACACAGCTCTTTATAAGGATTCAAGGGGAGAGTATTTGCCATATGTAGCTTCTCCTAGAAGTAAAAGTACATTTAGTTCTTCTTTTTTTCTAAATTCCAGTCTAGTACAGCACCTGGCTCCCAGTAAGTACCCAATAGAGATCTAGCTGAAAGGAAGAAAAAAGAAAGGTACTTATCCAAGTGGGCAGAACATTTTCAGAAGTAAGTCAGAAGGATGTGCTGAGGTTGGGAGAAGGTAGAAAAATCAAAAGAACAAAAAATGTAGGTGAAGCATGGACAGTTGGTTGATCTCCAGATTAAAGCCATAAAGTCCCTTGCAAGTCCTGTTCCCTTGTCTCAAGTGTCCTGGGTGTCTCAGAGTTTCCATTGCTGCAATGAAACACCATGACCAAAAAGCAAGTTAGAGAGGAGAGGGTTTATTTGGCTTATACTTCCACATTGCTGTTCATCACTGAAGGGAGTCAGGACAGGAACTCAAGCAGGGTAGGAACCTGCAGGCAGGAGCTGATGCAGAGGCCATGGAGGGGAGGTGCTTATTGGCTTACTTCCCCTGGCTTGCTCCCTTACCTTCATTTAGAACCCAGAACCAACAATGGCACCACCCACCATGGGCGGGGCTCTCCCTCATTCATGAGTAATTGAGAAAATGCCTTACAGCTGGATCTCATGGAGGCATTTCCTCAACTAAGGCTCCTTCTTCTCCGATGACTCTAGCTTGTGTCAAATTAACACACAAAACCAGCCAGTACACTGGGAAAAAAACATTAATTTTTGCTATCTTTCCCTAAAACTTTCAAAGTGTGATTTGGAAACTAGGGTACATACGTCTTGCTGGCACACGGATGGTGATTTGTTCCTTGTTTTTCAGTTTGCCTTGTAGATTTACGAGACCTCCAAGTTTACTGCTCACACTGGCCTTGTGGAGGAACTGCTAAAGTTGCTCAATGTGTGATTGTTTTATTTAAGTTAGCAAGCACTGAGAACTTGAAGCAAGTTTTCTCTCTTATTTTTGTAGTGCTTCTTATTAATCTGTTTTTGACACTCTGAGAAATGCTTGTGGGTTGTAGATGGCCAGTTGGAAAGGTCATCTAATGTCAGCCCAGCCAATGGTGCATTGCAAATGAACCGTGACTGCTGGGCAGTGGCATTTTGGTGTTTTATTTATCTCAAGTTTTGAATAATACTCTCATACTTTATAACTTACAAAACACCACAGTGAATTTGGGGATCACTCTTCTTTTTGAATCATGAACAAGGGTTTGAATGCTTTTTTTTCATGAAATTTTCTATGAAGATGTGACTATATTTGTCAGTGCCACAAAACTTGAACTAGGAGCTACATCTCCATTGGCAAAGGGCCTATCTTGCAAGCGTGGGCACTCTGCTTTCATCCCCAGAAGCCACATAAGAGGATGACCAATGGTGACATGAGCTTGTACTGCAGCAGTGGTGAAGAAGGACAGGACAGTCTCTGAAGCTCACCGGCCCACTAGTCTCACTCAGTAGGTGAGTTTCAACCCAGTCATAGATTCTAATTATTTTTTTAAGAACCACATCTGCCTATGGTTGACCTATGACCCCCACATGCATATGCTAACACATGCATGCACATTTGTACATACACGTGTATCTGATCTCTGTCTCTGTCTCTCTTCCTTTCTCTCCCCCCCCTCTCTCTCTCTCTCTCTCTCACACACACACACACACACACACACACACACACACACACACGAGCACACATGAATTAAAGTAAAATAAAGATTAACAAGCTATTAAAAGAAAGACTTGGATATCTGTTAGGAACAGTTAATGGATAGATAGAGCCTTATATCCTACCCTGAGGCATTTGCCTCCTGTATGTTGGGATGGTCCTCAGAGCAAGTCCTTAGTAATCAGAGTCCTAGGTGAGTAGGGACTGGGCTTGCAGGTCTTTGAGGAGTGGCTGTAACTGTATTGCTTCCTGGTCCTTCTTCAAGCCATGAGAAAGCACAGAAGTAATCCATGTTGCAGCTCTCCTTTCTTCAACAAGATAATGTCTGAGTTCCTACCAACTAGTGCCGTGTCTATCATAACCTGCATTGCTGGGACAAAATCCTAAGTGCAGATAATGTACAAAGTCAACAGTGTCATCTCTTTTACTTGACTCACGGTTTTTTTGATCTGGAAAATCTAAACAGCACTTTGTCCTTGTCTAGGGAGTTCCCCCTTGCCTGTGTCATAATATAATACAGAAGTAGAAAGGGAAATGGCCACATAGAAGAGGAATGCCTTTGCTTTCCATACATGCAACTCATTCTGTCCTGCAAGAACTGTGTCAGTATAGCTTCTGACAGTTGTATCTTCTCTCCCCATGACCCAGTAACTTTCCCCAAGGACACAGCTTTCAACCATCCATCATGCCAATACTGTTCCATTGATAACCAAGTTCTCCACTCAATCCAGAGTAGCACTATAGTAATAACTTTTCTGCACACTAAAGTCTTAGAAAATTTCTAGTACAATCATTTCCAATAGAAATTCAACACATGGATATTGTTAATAAGAGGGGTATGAGGATCAATAAACTGAATTTTTATTAAGCATATACTATCCCAGCACTGTGCCTGGTATTTTTAAAGAAAATAGAGAACATGGTGACTACAGAGGCCTGGCACATAGGTCTGTGTCTTGGTTATTTTCAAGGGGAATGCTACAGTAAATTATGTTGGCATAGCTCAGCAGACAGTAGGACTTCCTTATTTGTTTTCTGTCTTGTGCACTCTGTAGATTCCTGGGCACACCAGTGTGAAGTTCTATATTGGGAAATAATTCACTTACTCTATTAGAGGGACAAACCTCTGCTAAACCAGAGACAGCATACACTGGCATTGAAAGAAAATGTCCTTGGCATCTCTCATTACTCATATGATTGTGACACTCTTTCCTCTGCTTTATAAAATGGCCTTTCTTCATGCCATTATGATATCTGGAAGGTCATACTGCCTTTAGTTTATTGCTCAGAGCCCTCTGAGAAGAGTTTGGTATTTTTAAGAGCATTCCCCACAGCACATGAGAAGCAGGTCAGAATGAAAAAAAAATCAGTCTATGACAGACTGAGGTGCTCCTCTGCCTCTGACAGGCAGCACAAAACAAAAATATAGCAAAATTTGGCCTTTGATCTTTAGGCCAGTATGGTCTTAAATATTATTTTGTCTTTACTGAAGTCCTTGAAAACAAGACAGTGGAACAAATATTACTTGCCCCTCCATACAGATGTTGCATCTGAGGCTCAGAAAGGCCTGCTGGAGGTCATTCAGGGTTTATTTATTTGTTCATGAATATTTGTTATTCGAATAGTAGATACAACTTTGTTTCTCAGCTTAATATTTTCTCATTAAGCTAGGTTTCCTCTATCATACACACAACCAGACTCAAAACTTCCTATAAAACTATAAACTCTGATAGTTTGGGATGTCAAACAAAAAAAAATGTCTAAAGTGGAAGAGAATTATTCCCTATTCAGAGCTTATCTTCCAAGTCATTGAAGGTCTAGGACATGGAGGAGGTGGCCACACCCTTTGAAAAAAAACACATCCCCATTGTGTGTGTGTGTGTGTGTGTGTGTGTGTGTGTGTGTGTGTGTGTGTGTGTGTGGTGGTGGTGTGGTGGTGGTGCTTCTTTTTCCTCTCCTTCTCTTCCTCTTCTTTACTTTAGAGATGTCAGCTCATTTCTTGTGATACTCAGAGATGAATGGCTGCTGGCCTCAACCTCCGCCCAAAAGCAAAGCGTAACTATGCACAGGAGGTGGCCATCATTGGAGAGAGGCATTTAGGTCAGCAGGTAAGGTATGCTGTGTTGTGTTCAATTAACGGAATGGCAGTGTACCAAGCTGAGAGACGTTTCCTTCCCTCATCGCTAACCAAACACCTGTTCATCTAATATGTTCATTTCCCTTTATTTGGATAGGTATCATGTGGGGACAGGAACAAAGGGTGGCGGTACACATTTTTGAGTACTCCATTAGAGATACTATTTAGATATGTTGCGTTCATCTGTCAAGCCTCTCTCACCTTGCTCTAGGGTGAACATTATTTTTCTAACTGTACACTTCTAAAAGCCCTGATAAATGCTTCTGTGCTGTGCACACCAAGGAAGAAGGAATGGCAGGAAGTGAGGATGAGGGAAGGCAGTTATGAGCAGCTCAAACACGCAACACTTCAAGTCTTCAGTAAGCGTTTGTGTCTTCCACATACAAACATATACTGACTTCAGTTCACAAAAAAACCTTCTTGTGTAAGAGTGGCACTATTACCCTAACATTTCTTTTCCTCTGTTTTGCTGACAGAAAAACTGAGGCTTGGGAGCGTTAGGTACATTGTCCCAATTCACCCAGCAGGGAAGGTAGAACTGTCAATTAGTTATCACTTCATACTTTCCTCCACACTACTTTGTCCTTTTAATTATCACTGGGGTAAGGACATTGGGCAAGGACTGAGTTCCCCCACACACACGGTGTGACCTCCCCTCACAGCTTATTTGATATTTATAGTCTTCACTCACAGCGGCAAGTCGGTGAAAGCTGTCATCTGTCTGGTGGGTAATAGTTTTTTTGTGTGAATTAGTGATGTGTTTTTCCATCTTGGCTTAGTGTTAGTGAGCCATCTTGTCCGCCATGGGCACCACTTGCTGTCACCATGGCACTAGCTCCTGGCTAGAGGGCCAGCTTTTCCCTCAGAAAGCTATCTTTCTGTCTCCCAGACACATGTGGCTTTCAACAGAGTGGCTGCTTTTCAAGGATATTAGAAGAAGACAACTTTTCCTACCCAGGAGAACAAGACAGCGAGTGCTCTGGCAAGCAGACACCACCCTCTTGCTAAGTTTAGTCTTCGGGATGATTCATCTAGGGAGACCGGCCCTTGCTCTTGGTCGTCGGCTGCTTTATTTTTAGAAAATCTGAATTCCAGTGAAATCCATTTGGCGGCACATAATCTGTGTGGCTCCAATCCAAACTAGGTAATTAGAGGTCAGCTGGAGGCGATTATCTCCATCTTGGCGCTAGCTGGGATGAGCTGCTCTGTGAAAAGCTTTTAAAGCAACATTTGCTTCCTTGTGACCAATTTAGTACAAATGAAGGTCTTAGAGGCGTTTCTTACCTCATTCTAGCTTGGTGCGTTGTCTTTTTGGCTCTTCTTGGAGAAAATCAATCTTTTGGCAAAATTCCATCTGAAACAGTGTGTGTGAGGGTGGGGGGAGGGCCTATCCAGGTGCTGAGTGATGCCTAAATACACATCTGCCAAGCAAGGCCACATTCTTTGGGGTGTCTCTTTTGTGGGGTTATTTTTAAAAATGTCCATGCAGCTTCCCTCCTCCCTCCATGATTAGGGAAGAGACTTTGTGGGGATGTTGATTCTCTTTCTTTTTTCTTTGTGTGTGTGTGTGTGTGTGTGTGTGTGTGTGTGTGTGTGTGTGTGTGTGTGGCGGGTATAGGTGAAGGTCAGGGGACAACCTGTCGAGGTCAGCTCTCTCCCTCTACCATATGGGTTCTGGGGCTCAGACTCAGGTTACCAGGCTTGGCTGCAGCTATGAGGCAGTCTCAACAGTTTCCTTTACAATTCTGTAACTCTAAAGGGAGTCGTAAAGACAGATTCAAACAAGGGACACGTGAATAGTGGTAGAAACAGAGACAGTTTCTCAAACAAAAAAAAGGGGGAGGTGTACCCTTGAGCATGGGAGAAGATCTAGGTTCCAAAAGGTCCTTGGACCCCAGGTCATGACTCCTTTAAGTTTTTAAACAGCAGCACCCACCTTCTCCTGCATTTGGAGATCACAGAGCTTTTCTGAGACACGCTGTTTGTTATGGCAAGACCTGATGGAGAGGGGTTTCTACTCTTTCTGCAAGAGGCTGTCTATTGCTGTGATAAAACAACTTGACCAAAAACAACTTAGGGAGGAAAGGGTTCATTTCAGCTTCCAGTTCCATATCACAGTCCGTTATCCAAGGAAGTCGGGGTGGGGACCTGGAGACAGAAACTGAAACAGAAGCCTTGGAGGAACACTGACTACTGGCTTGCTCCTCACAACTTGTTCAACATGCTTTCTTTTCTTTCTTTCTTTCTTTCTTTCTTTCTTTCTTTCTTTCTTTCTTTCTTTCTTTCTCTCTCTCTCTCTCTTTCTTTCTTTCTAAATCCAACTTCTTTTTATTTACTTTTACTTTTTATTACATTTTTTTCGTTTATTTTAAATACCGACCACAGTTTTCCCTCCCTCCTCTCCTCCTGTTCCCTCTCCCCACCTCCCATTTACTCCCCCACCCTATCCACTCCTCATCCATCTCCATTCAGAAAGGGGCAGGCCTCCCATGGGAGTCAACAAAGCATGGCACATCAAGTTGAGGCAGGACCAAGCTCCTCCCCTCTGCATCAAGGCTGTTCGAGGCAACCCAGCATGGGGAATAGGTTCCCAAAGGCCAGCTCAAGCGCCAGAGACTGGTCCTGATCCTACTGCTAGCTCCACAGACTAAGCTATACAACTGTCACACACATGCAGAGGGCCTAAGTCAGTCCCATGCAGACTCCCTAGCTGTCAGTCCAGAGTTTGTGAGCTCCCAATGCTCAGGTCAGCTGTCTCAGTGGGTTCCCCTGTCATGACCTTGACCCCCTGACTCCTATAGTCCCTCTTTCCTCTCTTCAACAGGGCATCTGGAGCTCATCCCAGTGCTTGGCTGTGGAGCTCTGCATCTGTACCCATCAGTTACTGGATGAAGGCTCTCTAATGACAATTAGTGTAGTCATCAATCTGATTACAGGAGAAGGCCAGTTCAGGCACCCTCTCCACTGTTGCTAGAAGTCTTAGCTGGGGTCATCCTTGTGGATTCCTGGGAGTTTCTCTGGCACTAGGTTTCTCCCTTAACCCCAATATGCCCCCATAAAGATATCTCTTTCATTATTCTCTCCCTCCATCCCATTCCCAATTCGCTCAACTGAATCCCTCATGTTCCCATCTCCCCATCCCCATATTCCCTCATCCCACCCCATCCCCTGCCCCCAGTTTACCCAGGAGATCTCATTTATTTACCCTTCCCAGGGAAATCCATGCATCCCTCTTTGGGCCCTCCTTGTTACCTAGCTTCTCTGGGGCTGTGGATTGTAGCCTGGATATTCTTTACTTTACTGCTAATATCCACTTATGACTGAGTACATACCATGTTTGTCTTTCTGGGTCTGGGTGTACATACCATGTTTGTCTTTCTGGGTCTGAGTTACCTCACTCAGGATGATTTTTTCTAGTTCTATCCATTTGCCCACAAATTTCACGATGTCATTGTTTTTTACCACTGAATAATACTCCATTGTGTAAACGTACCACATTTTCTTTATCCATTCTTCAGTTGAGGGGCACCTAGGTTGTTTCCAGGTTCTGACTACTACGAACAGTGCTGCTGTGAGCATAATTGAGCAAGTGTCCTTGTGGGATGATAGAACATCCTTTGGGTATATGCCCAAGAGTGGTATGGCTGGGTCTCGAGGTAGATTGATTCTCAGTTTTTTGAGAAATTGCCATATTGATTTCCAAAGTCTGCCTGCTTTCTTATATACCCTAGGAACACTTTCCCATGGGTGACACTGTCCACAGTGGGCTAGGCCTTTCCATATCAACCACTGATTAAGAAATTGCCCCATAGGCTTGCCTACAAGCCAATCTTACAGAGACATTATTTCAATTGTGGTTTCCTTTTCTCAGATAACGCTCAGTTGTGCCAGGTGGACAGCAAACCCAAGCTGGACAGGGAGGAAAGGTTTACTTTGTTTGCAGTTCCAGAGAGATATAGTTCATCATGGTGGGAAGGCATGGAAGCAGGAGCAAGGGAGCAGAGAGAGAAGAGGAAGTGGGACCAGGCTATGAACCCTCAAAGCCCATCCCTAGTGACGTACTTCCTGTAGCAAGGCTTCACCTCCTAATGGTTCCATAGCTGCCCAAATAGCACCACCAGACAGGGACCAAAGGTTCAAACTCAGGAGCCTATGGGAACCGTTTCACACTCAAACCAAAGCAAGCCTTCTTTTCTATGTGAAGCCTGGTGCCTCTCTCCACCCCTCTTCCCATCACAGTGCTTTATATAATCTCATTTGAAACGTATTTGGGCTGTGTGTGGTAACATGGGCATCTAATCCCAGCACTTGGAAGGCTGAAGCAGGACAAGCAAGAGTTTGAGGCCACTGTGGGCTACATGGTGAGGACCACCTTTAGAAAAAAAAAAGTATGTTTGAAAAAAATCTTTGATGACCAGTACAGACTCACAGGTTTCCTCCACTAATCACCCGATGCAAAATAACATGGGACTACAGTGTCAATGTGTTTCTTCAAGTTTTCATTCTTACATTGGAATGGCAACAGTCAGACCACAGGCCCTCTAGCTCAGAAATCAGACTTGGCCGGGCGGTGGTGGCGCACGCCTTTAATCCCAGCACTCGGGAGGTAGAGCCAGGCGGATCTCTGTGAGTTCGAGGCCAGCCTGGACTACCAAGTGAGTTCCAGGAAAGGCGCAAAGCTACACAGAGAAACCCTGTCTCGAAAAACCAAAAAAAAAAAAAAAGAAAAAGAAATCAGACTTGGATCTCTCTCTCTCTCTCTCTCTCTCTCTCTCTCTCTCTCTCTCTCTCTCTCTCTCATTTGTGGTTGTCTAAGCTAATGGTCCAGCCCAGTAACCAATCCCTGGACATTCAGTCCATGACAGACTAAATAACATAGTGTGGGACTTCCCACAAGCCCCTGAAAACTCATAAAGGTCAGAAAATCCCCTTTGTTGGAGGATTTCTCACAAGTCTTTCTCCTTTGAGCCCCATCCATCTACACATAATGACTGTCTTTCCTACTCTTTCACTTCAAGCTCTCACTCATGTTCTCACAGTTAATGTCTATAGTATTCTTACCGTGGGCCACTCATAGCCCCCACCTCTTGTTCACCAGGTTCTCTCTCCTCATAACGCTCATTCTGAAGGGTAATTCTATGCTAGCTTCCTCCTCTGTGAACAGACCTGCCATAACTTACAACGCTGAGGGCAGTGTTTGCGTCACTGAGGAGCAAGAAGACCAGGTGAATGGAAACTAGATTAAGTTGGAATAATATCGTTCTGCAGATGGGCTAGCTATCCACCCATTGTTTGAGTGATCTGAGACGTTTATTTCATTCCCTAGAGTTGCTATGTCATGTGGATGACAGGAAAATAATGTAGATTCCATATTGTTTCCTAAAATAATTGGAATTGGTTTGTAAACCGACAGTATTCTAAACTTAATTGTTGTTGGCCTCCTGCCATTTTATACAGCAATGTCACATCTGTGTGCAGCAGAGTCTGGAACATTATATTGCATGCATCTTAAAACTCCCAAGATCTGTGTGCACAGGCCATGTGACAGTTCCAATCCTAGTGGGTGGACAGGTGCGAATAGTAATTTAAGGCACGCTAAGCAGAGAGATGATGAGCTAATAACAGAAAAAGAAACCTAAGTTATGAAAACCCCTCAGAGTTCTCGAATCATGGAGTTCTGTAGATGGAAAGGACCCTACCAGATGATATAATGTTTACCAATGTATGAGGAAATAAGGTCCATAGACATTCTGGAGGCTGCTCAAAGTCAGCCAGGAAAATTAGTCACAGACTTGGACCAAGCCCAAAGTCTCTTGACCTGACCCCCCCCCCCAACCTTCACTGTGTCTCATACCCTGTCATTAACACACGCTCTTAAACTCTGCTTGCAAATACACGGGGTAAACGTGAAAAGTTGTTGTAAGATAGGGTAACTAGAACCTAAGGTGTTTTTCCATGTCTTGGAATTCTACAATGCCCGTTACTTCTCCCCCGCTCTTACTTCCTCTCAACAAGAGACAATGGTTTAACCTACATTGCTTCTCCAACTTTCCCCTCTGTCTTTCTGAGGGCCCCTCTGCTGTATTCTTCAGTCTGTAAAATGGAATGGACCACCAAAAGATCTTTTTTGTCTTCCTCTTAACTGGTAGGAAGTTAACTGGCAGAGTTACCCTTCTGATTCCATTTGAGAGTCCTTGATCCTAGTTTGACATGTGAACAATGAAGTGAGGACCAAACAAATTTCTAGATTAAAGTCCAAATGTCAACCTGCTTAGTAAGATAAGTAGGACCAATCCCACTAAAACCAAATCAGTTTCCCTATAAGATACAAAGTATTTGACAGGCTAAACCCAATCTTCAGCATTCATTGTAGGAGAAAAACGGGCTGAAAATCACCTGATCAATAACAATCTTTGACTGTGTCCAGGGTAAGGACCCGTTAGCAGTGTGGAGGGATGGTCAGTGAGGTGATAACTTGAGGATACTTAGCACAATAATAACAGCTGTGTTTTAAATACTGACAAAGGGAAATTACTGTTTTTTTCCCCCAATAGTAAGAAAATCTGAACTTGTAATAAAAATAAACAGGGTCAACATTTGGGGTTATTTTGGGTAGGGTACAAGCATGAGTTGTATTGTGCTAATTTGTTTAGGTCAGAATGCATAGAGAATGAGCCATGTTCCAGGTTGCTCACGTCTACCTTGAAAACATTAGTGTCAGCTCCAGACAGCTGAAGTATTACAAATAAGATGCAGGCTGGCCACTGGCCATTTTGGTAATGTTTTATGAGTTGTGAATATGAAAAATACTTCTTTTACTCTACATTTTCAGTTAGATTGTTAAATATTTCTGAAATTGATGTTTTGATTCAGTTAACACAGCCTGGTTCCGTGTCTCCTTACCTTCTATCCTCAGAGAAGCCATGTTTTGCATTTCCAAGTCCACTGACTCTTTTTTCGGATGGTCTGGTTAATATGGCATTAAAAGATGGAGCTATGGCTTGAGTATGCCCTCGTCCCCAAACATATATGACAATTAAATCCCCAATAGTACAGAGTTAGGAGGTAGGGTCTACGAGAATGTATTTAGGTCATGAAGGTTCCACTTTCATGCCCAAGTTAATGATGATTATAAAAGAGCTTGATCTGTTTCTCTCTTAGACACCCAGGACCTCCTGCCTTCTACAATGGAGTAATGCAACTAGACAACCCTTCTCAAAGGTCAGCACCTCAACCTTGAACTTTTCAGCCCCCACACTGTAAGAGATATATTTCCTTTCTTTATTAATTTCTCAGCATGTAATACTCTGTTAGGCCAACACAAAGAAAGCCAAGAAAAATCTCAAAATGAGAAGATATAGACAGATGGTATAAAAATACTGTATTTCACTTATTGTCCTGTGTCTTCATATTGTTTCAATGTGCATGGCTAAGATACGGTAATGAATAGGGGTGCCTACGTAGCTCAGCAGGAGAATGCTCGCTCGGCATGCTTGTGGCCTGAGTTTGATTCCCAGCACTGCATGCAGAAAAACAAGCAAATGAAACCACCCCAAACAAAACAAAACAGCCCCCCCCCCAAAAAAAGCAGTGCTGTGTATAAATAAGACTGATTAGACAGGATAGACATTTAGAAAAAAAAGAAGACAGAAATTGCATAAAATTGTATTATCTATAAAAGCTTTATAAATTGCTTTTCTAATCATGGTAAGGTGACTTGTTTTCGATTAGCATATGCTATTATTTTTAAAACACTAATTTCTTTATTAAAGAGTCTAAATTTAGCTGGACATAGTGGCACATGTCTGCAATCCAGCAGTCAGGAGACTGAGGCAAGAGGATTGGCAATTTAGGGCTAGGCCAGGCTGCATAGTGAAACTTTTTTTTTTTAAGTGAGGCCTAATTCATAGTTTTCTGAAAATAATGCATAAATATATTTTATTTAATCACATTTTCTTGGGTGCAATGAGCTGTGGATTTTTAGAGCCTGAAACTAAAAGTGTAATTATTATCTTAAGGTCATTGAGAGGAGAGAACAGTAGTAACCTTGAAGTATTTTTTTAAACAATCTGAATATAAATGAAGAATTTTATTTCTTTCTTCTTCTCTCTCACATCATGGTCTTTCTTACAAGACCTAGTGATGCTGAAAAATATTCCTTTTGGGTTTCAAAATATTTCTTTTCAGTTTCTATTAGTAAACCTTTGAACTCTTCTTTTTCTTGGCCATCTTTGTCCAAGTATTTCCTGTTTTAATTGTAATGACAAGTTTTAAAGTATAACAAATAACTCGTGCATTTATTCAATGAGCATGTATTGAATGCTTGCAAAAATAGAACCTGGAGTGTAATCTTATCTTTGTTACTCAGGAAATCATTCACTTAATTGTTTTTAATTAGCACATGCAATATCATTATATATCACTATGGTATTTTCAGATAAAGCATCTTTCAGTAGAGTATCCTTTTCCCCAGCCCCATCTCCCTACCTTTAGCTCACTTATTGTCATTACGTGGACTTATCCACATCATTACAGTGACATTTTCCAGAACAACTAGTGTGTCCATTAGTCACAGAAGTGGTGGCTGGTGATGTTCTTTCCTTTCACTCTTCACCATTACCCTCGATTCTTGCTGTTGACATTTGGGTCCACTCTTTGTTCACCTGACTGAAAATTAATGATAAAACTAGCTAGTGCTATTTAAAAAAACAAAGATAAACTTTCATTTGCCAAAGATATGAAAGGCTCCATTTCCCTGGTGAAAAGATTCTGCTGTCCTCACATTGTTTTCCACTCATCTTGCTACCAATTCTTTGTATATAACCCCATTCATTTTTTTCCACAGCAAAATTCTATTAATAAGTCTGCTGAGAGCTGGTTGATGATTTGCCAAAACTAAGATCAGCTATAAAAATGTTCAGCTTTTGAACAAAGTGGCGCAACCAGGTTTATTATAGTAAGGTGACTTTTGTAAGCTTCAAATAGCCTGATAGAGAAATCCCATTTTGTAAAAATCGAATCAATCACTAATTTGTTATCAAACCTCAACATCTGAATGCCCTCATTTCGTATTAGTGGGTGTTCCTTACTGTAATAAAATGGATCCCCTCTAGAAAATTATGTTTTCATTTGCCTATGTTGGGAAGTGCTCTTTGAAGAGAAACCTAAAAATGATCATGTCCTACAACACGCAGTACATGACCTATTAACAAGCATTTACTTTTCACCTGTTTTTCAAATAGCCGATTTAAATGTTGTGCCAGTTTTCAAGTACAAATTGGGTTCATGTAATTCTGTCATGCCTTCTCCATGAAGTGGGCAAATGACTAAGCTGTGAACATTTGCAAACCCGTTTAGTGTAGGACACCAATTTAAACCAAGGGCAGAATTCCTCCACGCACAAACTCTGGCTTTGAAATCTGAACCTTTGTTCTGCTATGGCATCACTTTAGTTATTTACTAAACCGTGCTAATTTCACCATGACCACTGGGAGCATGATCCAATCAGCTCACCTGTCACAAATGTTCTAGAAAGAATGTGCAATATCTTCCAGGACACAGTGTCTAAACCTATACTTTCTGACCTGAACTTCTACAGGAATCTTTTAAAATAAATTTGGAAGATGCTCCTCCAGCCACTGCTGGTATCTTTCCAGGAAGGAGAGACTTGCCCCTGGTTTGTGGGACATTCCATTTTGATGTTGGATAGTCTCCTTCTTTTGTCTCAGGCAAGCTAAGCTCTTAGCTACTTGGAGACAGCCAGAGGAGATGGGGAGGAAGGGCATCTATACTCCTCACCAACCATTATTTTCATCCAAATATTTCAATATTTGGGCCAGTATTTTTGGAAATACTGGCTGAGAAAGATCAAACCCCTTGTAATTTTTCCAGTCCAATTTACAATGAGTCATACATAGGCCAAGCGAAAAGTAAGAAAGTATTATGTTGAACAGGACTGGCCATTGTGAAAGCAGCTATCCAGCCAAGGTTAAAAAAATGTGTAAACATGGTAAAAGAGGGTATCTGGGAGACTCACCTAACATTAACAAGGTGAAGCCAGAAACCTCTGACAACAGTTGCTCAGGCATGCTTTAACCATCTCATGCAGTGGGCTATAAATGCAGTCAGCGACTGGTTGGTTACTCCCACAAGCTTGTGCCACTACTGCTACAGTGTATCTTGTAGGCAGGTCGACACTGTAGATCATAGGTTTTGTAGCGGGGTTGGAGTTCACCTTTCTCTAGCATCATGCAGTGTACCTTCCAGTACCCTGGATACTTGTCAGTGGGGGTGAAGGCTCAGTCCCATGTGACTTTCTTTGCAGAGATGAATTTCTCTGCATCTTGATGGCAGAGTGTTCTTGCTGTCTGTTTTTTTTAAGTTTCTGTTTATTAAGTGCCAATTCAGGTTTCTGTATTATGTTAGAGATTCTGTCCCAGCTCCTCCAACTCCATGGCTCTCTTCAGCCAAGATGGTCTTAAATTTTGAGACTGCCTTAGTGAAAGCCAGTGGGCATCATGGTCCATTTCTCACTCTCATAGCATCAATCTCCATCCCTACCCTAGTTTGTATCCTTTTCCTCTTCATTTCTGGCCCATGCAGATTTTTCTGGCTTGCTTCTTTTCTGTTACTTCTGACATTCTTTTCAGTGATGGCTTGAGTTGCATTTTTAGTTGCTTATAGCGGGAGCTGCAATATTGTATCTCAGTCATGGATGTTATAAGAACTGAGAATGAAAGGCCTCTGGACTACATTTCTATAGCCTACTGTGGATTTCAATCACTGCCTTATTCTGCTGCGTTCTTATGTCACTTCTTTCTCACATAACGGTTGTTCCCATATGCACACACAGCTTTCTCATTCTATGTCCTTTCTACAGATTCAACCTTTATGGTTACTTGTGGCAGATGCCATTCCTGTTCCTATTCTAAGATGCTCCTTAGTTTCCCAGTCTCTTTTAAAGTCACACACCCAAAGCTAATGTATCTGCTGTGTTTCCATCAATGACCATGGACCACAGCATCTATCTTTGCTCTGCATGCTCTTCTGCTCACTGGAATCTGTGACAGCACTGGTCCACATTGACAGCCTTGAATTCTGTGTGTTCAGATTAATCTCAGAGAAATTCCTGTGTGCTGCCATATCGCGATGTAACATCAACGTTTGCCTTGACTGGTTTCAGTAAGTTTAAGGGTATTGAAGATACAGACGGCGTTTTGGAAGACTTGGTAGGTTTTGCCATTTTTATCCCAATTGTATCATTTATACCGCAGAGAAAGGAGACTACTGGCCAGTGAATCTGTGACAATGGTTCAAAACAACATCAGACTTCTCCAAGCATTGAACGGAAGGACTCACTCAATTGAAATGGTTTCAACATTCAGCTGATTTGGCCTTTTCATTTTTATTGATTCAATTTATCTATTTTTTTTCTCTTCCAAACCCAGGGTGAAACATTTTCTATTTTGGTTCTTCTTTGTCACTGGTCTTATGATTATATCTTTCAATTAGCATACAAAATATTCAACCTACTTTTTTTTGTGTGCAAGTTTTTCTTCCTGCCAATGAAAATGTATCCCTACAAACCACTTGGAAACAAACTTAGTTGTAATTCAGCAAGTTGTTGCCAATTTTTCAGTGAATAGCCTTTACTGCCATCTGGTGGTGGATTTGGGAGGGAAGCAAAAGAACAATTTAGAGTCATTTAAAAATTAAATAAATAAATAATAGCGGGGGAGGGGGGCCCATTGGTGAAGGATTGTAATCCCAGCCCAGGGACGTTGAGGCAGGAGGACTGCAAGTTAAAAGACTGCCTGAGTTACAGAGAGAGTTTGAGGCCAGCCTGGGCAAGTTAGTTAAGCTCTGTCTCAAAAGATAAAATAAAATAAAACCTTGGACATAGAGCTTAGTGATAAGGCATTGTCCTGGTATGTTTAAGACCATGGGTCTAATAACCAGTATCATAAATAATAATAATAATAATAATAATAATAATAATAATAATAATAATAATAATGATAATAAACATCTCTACTGAATCAGTATATTATGTAACTCAGTCTGGGCCTACAGGAAACTTGCATTAGTCTGAATCAAGAGAAAAGATGTGGTTTAAACTGTATTTCTTTTTAGTCTCAACATCAATGGCTATATGTGACTGTCATTCAAATTCTGTTGTTTATAAATGGAGGCAAAATACAGGCAAACCTACACTAGGAAGTATCCAGCTTCAGCTATCTTAATTTGAGCTTGAGTTCTTTGTATGGCTGGTATCTGTTCTAGTGAGTGAATCTGAGTGTGCTTTCTCCGTTCACTTGCATCTTCTGCATAGGTCTGTGTACTACACCATCCTGACAAACCTTGAGATCGAAGTTGTAGCTCATCTTGCTGCTTCGTCACCTCAGTTTCTCTTCAGAAAACTTCCACTTTCTTTCCTTTCTTACTGAATGTCGCAAAGACTCTGATTCCAATATTGTCTTCTTCCTGCTGAACACCTTGGCAAGCAGCTTCAGATACGAGGTCTGGGTAATGACAGAGGTGACTTGTCTATGTTAAATGGACCCTGGCAATTCAAATACTCTGAAGTCATGAATACATTAATACTAATAGATTTGACCAACTAAACCTTACAAAACTGTTAACATTTTAGGCAGGGTACTCAACACTGGTAGAATTGCTCAGACCTAATGCTGTGTTGAAGAATTAGCCTCCCCTGAAACTGTGCCACATGGGCAACTGCTAAGATTGGTTTTATTAACTCTGTGTGTGTGTGTGTGTGTGTGTGTGTGTGTGTGTGTGTGTGTGTGTGTGTTCATGTATGAGTATATGTGTGTACATCTGAGTGTAGGTGCCTGTAGAGGCCAGGTGCATCAGATCCCCCTCGAGTTAGAACTGAAAGTAGTAGTGAGCTGCCCAGTGAGGATGCTGGAAACAGAATTTGGCTCCTCTGCAAGAGAATTATATGCTTTTAACCACTAAGTCATTTGTATGGCCTCTATTATTTCTTTTATTCATTAACATCAACTGATTTGATGTTGGATTCTGAGGACATGATTATAAAAATAAAATAAATAACAGTAAGGAGACATCAACTTGAATGTCCACAAAACTGACAGTGATATTTATAGTCTGTATTCAGAATTCTACTCATTCTAACAGCAGGTTCGAGATTCTGATTAAAATGCTCTTGAGAAAAACATAAGCCTGTACTTTCCAAAAGTCCTTCAGGTGATCCAGACCCAAGTGCTCTGTGCACACACTAGAAAGAAACTTTTCACGAGAAATGGATGTTACAAGAGAGGGAGGTTTGCTAAGTCTGACAGTATGACGTCACATGCCTGTAATCCCAACACCCAGGAAGTTGAGGCAGGAGGACCCACAAGTTGGAGGTCGGCCTGAATTACATAGGAAGACCCCCATCACAAAACAAAACAAAGCAAATGCATAGGTAATAAGGGGGAAGCCCAACCATGAGAGAATGGATCACAGGCATGTTTTATTCAGAAGGACTCAGAGATGCTGGTTGGTGATGAACAAGATGGACTGAATCCACAGAGAAGTCAAAAACTCTGAAAGAACAAGGTAACATTCCAGGTGGACCAGCTCGGTTCTTCCAGATGATGACCAGCAGGCCAGTGCTGTCAAAGGTGCGAGTTGCAGATGAAGATGACCTGACATCATATTCGGGTGTGAAGCGATTCCTAGGACAGTACTGGGAAAGTCAGAGAAGTAACAGTTAGGGAACACTGTCTGGTCACTTTGTAATTAATTAGTAGTTAGAAAAGCACTTTACTATGCTGTTTAAACAAAGGCTTAAAACTCAGGTGTTTAAATGCTTCATAGATTTAAGAAGAATCATAAAAACATTCCAAAATGACAAAATTAAACTGATCAAAAACTACATAGTGGATGGAATCAGGGGAAAAGCTAAAATGGTATTTGGAGGAAAAAACAGAGCCTTAAAATATTCATTAAAAGATAGAAATGTAGAGCCGGGCGGTGGTGGCGCACACCTTTAATCCCAGCACTCGGGAGGCAGAGCCAGGCGGATCTCTGTGAGTTCAAGGCCAGCCTGGGCTACCAAGTGAGTTCCAGGAAAAGGCGCAAAGCTACACAGAGAAACCCTGTCTCAAAAAACCAAAAAAAAAAAAAAAAAGATAGAAATGTTGAAACTTAAAGTAAAAGGTAGTAAATAATTAAAATAACCCAAGCAGTAGAGTGCATTTATACAGAAAAATGAGGGTATTGTATCAATTTATAATGTTTTCAATAATTAAAACACTGAGAGGCTTTAGTGTCCAAAAGGATATGGAAGCAGTTTACCAGGGACTAAGGAGTTTAATAGAGAAGTCGTGAATGCTATGGCTAGACAGAGCATGACAGGATGCTAGCTCTAGAAACTGACAGCATGGTGGGGTCTCTGAGAGAGGGACCATGTGGCAGAAGTGAGATTCCTTGTTATATCTGTCTGTGAACGGGGGATGCTTCACAGTACAAAGCTGAAGCCAGACTGTTTAGTTTCCAAGCAGGAGGCAGAGAAGGAGGTGGGGCGCAGGATGTGACTACAATACTTACACTTCTATGTTAACTCAGTTCCCAGGGGAGAGAGCCTGGCATCTGGAAGTCTGTTAGCTAGAGACTCAAGAACAAGGTCTTAATGAGGTCCTGGTGGGTATCCCTGAGAGGAGGCTACCCCAGATAGCATGGCCCACACAAAGGCTGGATTCTGACATTACATTCCTACAAATAAATGTACATTTTGATAAATTAATTATTTTAAGATGAAGATTTTAAGTTTTTGAGTTTTGAATTGAACCTATAACGTTGTTTAAGCATGTTAGCTTTAATTTCCAAAATACCAAGCTTAAAAATATGATCTGCAATTGTTACTAATTTCAAAATGAAAGCTTAATTTGGTATACCACTGTAGTCAACCAAAATGTGATTTCCCTGTACACACACACACACACACACACACACACACACACACACACACACACACACTTTCAAATAACTTTTAATGGAATGAGGTTACAAACAAGCCAGTATATTATTGGTTAAAATGTAGACCTTGATGTGACATATGAGATGACTCCTTAGAGTTTCCTACCTAATGATCAGAGAGAAAATAGATTACTATCTGGGATGTGGACAAAGATCTAATCCTATAGTATCATGTGTCTTTTTTTTCATTGTGGCAAGAAATCTTAAAAGACAACACCCAAGCCCAACTTATTCCCATAGTAGGTGATATTAACAAAGTGTTGTTTTTATCTAAATCGTAAATGATCGGTGGTTATTTTATTCTAGCAGTGATTATAAAAGCAAACACGTTCTAATTAATCCAGTTGGATAGTGACTGACTATCTCACTTGAATACCAAGTGCAATTCTAGCACAGTACATTGCATCTTTTAAAAATTCTCCCCCTCACAGAGTAAGACTTTAATAGAAAATAGTTGCAGGAATTGGAAATTCATAAAAACGTGGAATTAAACTAGAATTACAGTGCAAAACAACAACAAAAAAACAAACAAACAAAACAACAAAACCTATGATGTTAGACACTTACCTTTTCCTTCCCTTTCTTCACCTGGTAATTGAGACTGTTGGCACTTCAGGGGAATTGGGAGCGAGGTAAGAAGCCATAATGAGCAGAGCTAAAAGCCTGCAGATGAGTAGGCAAAGTCAACATGGCAGGGCAGGCTTGGCAATGTTACAGGCAAAAACATCCTTACAATTCTATAAACCTTTTCTTAGTTGAAATGAGTATGCCACTTTGCTGACTCCTTAAGATGTTTATATAAACATAGTTAATGTTGAGCCTGCCTTCCTTCAGGAATCTGGAGTTTTGTTGCATATGAGGAAGAGAATACCCATTTTTAGGCTGCAGTACAAATCCTGAGCATGGAGTCTCCAATGAGCTTCTTTGCTGACTGCATTGCACCCATATCACAATTCAAAGGTGGGGCAATGAAGAATGATTAGCAGGCTTCATCTAGTCTTGGAGGCTTGTCTTGAGTCTGTTAGGTATTCTTTTGCCATAATTAGTTTGTGACTACTACATACTGTCAGTTCTTCCAGTAATTCAGTAAACCTGAATGTGGACTCAGGGAGCCCTCAGCAGTGTGATACACAGAAGTACTTGACCTTCCAAATAATGTTTGTTTCCATTCATGCTGTTGAAGTGGAATACAAAGGAAAATGAAACACTAACTTGATCAAAGTGAGGTTTATCTGAGCCAACAAGTATTCCTCCAATCTGTAAACTCATTCTTTAAAAGTGTCAAGGGCTTTATCAGTCACATAGTAGTGAACAAAAACGTTAGCATCAAACAGCAGTTCTAATATTTTCCTATGCAAAATTCTTTGAGTGGGAAATAGTCACTCCTTATACTGTCTCCCAACAGCAACTTTAATGATTTTTCACTTTGCAAATTGAAATATCAAGACTCAGAGTGACTAAGAGACTTGCTTTCCTTGCATTCTTAAGGGAAAAGCCTCAGAAAGGGACCATGGGGGTTTGACTCCAGAGACAGCCCTCTTAATCTCTTCCATGCCATTTTGTATTTCATCTAGACTAGCCCCCTCCTCCCACCAGAGAGGGAAGAGAAATTTTGATTGGAGAGAGGAATAGGCAATTTTGGAATATAGAGCACTTGATTAGTGAATGTGATTTCAATCTACCAAATGAAACAATTTGCCAAAAGAAAATTTTAAAGTTCTGTGGTATCCAAGATCGATCTATCTATCTATCTATCTATCTATCTATCTATCTATCTATCTATCCATCCATCCATCTATCTATCTATTTATCTATCTATCCACCTATCTACCAATCTCACCCATCTATCTATCTATCTATCTGTCTATCTATCTATCTATCTATCTATCTATCTATCTATCTATCTATCTACCTATCTATCTATCTATCTATCTATCATCTATCAACATCATCATTGTCTATCATCTATGTATCTATTGTCATCATCTGTCATCTCCCAGAAACCTCTGTTCCTACCCCCCCAGTGCAGATCTATTGAAAGGGCTGCAAAGGGGTCCTCTCAAGCTTGGTTGAAAAATAATCTGCATGTAAGGAAGCTAATTGAGTAAGAAGAAAGAATCATAACATCATGCGATGGAGCAGTTGGAATTATCCCCAGCACTCATGTAGACTCAGCTACCAACTGCTGTGTCTAACAACTGGAGATTTTTTTTTCCACAGGTCATTGGGTACAGTTTTTAGTAAGTTGTCTTTGTAGCAGGGCCAAATGAGCTCAAAATTAACTCAAGCAGAAGAAAAAAATGAAGAAATCACAAGGCACATTCTAATTTAATTGCTGGAATCATTAAAGGGAAAAAAATCCTAAAATCAGCCAGAGGAAAAAAATGAGTCAATGCGGAAGACTGACAATGTACTTGTCATTGGGAACCACTTAAGTCAGAAGAAAATGAGGGAATGGCTATACTGAAAAGGAAAAGAAAAGCTCACAATTGACACTCAGTCGATGAATATCTCAAAAACTAAGTACAATAAGGTCTTTTTCATCCATCTAAAATTAAGATAATTTATTGCCAGCCGACTTTCTTTACAAAAATTTGAAAGTAAACTTTCAAGGATGAAGAAAAATCCTACCAATAGTTTGAATATATTATACAAAGAAATGATAATATTAGAAATAATATATAGGTAAAATTTTTAAGAAACTAAAAATGCTTTTTTAAGATTTTAATTTTAATATTTTTAAATTATGTGCATGCATGCATGTGCATACATGCACACACAGGTGTACAAGCGTGCTAGTGCAGGTGTGGTTGTGCATGCGGGTGCAGGTGCCCACAGAAGCCACAGGTATCATCTCTCTTGGAGCTGGAGTTACAGGTGGTTGTAACATGGGTGCTGGGAAATGAATTTCTGGTCTTTTCAAGAGCAGTATGCATTGCCAACTGGTGAGGCATTTCTCTAGACTAAGAATTAAATACACACACACACACACACACACACACACACACACACACACACACATTTCTTACTGAGAAAGCTATCAAACTAGCAAATGTAGCATTTTTAATTGTATGTGTGCTTAATAATAAAACTTCAAAGTCTATGAAACAAAAACTGACCCTGAGAAACAGTGAAGCTCATTCCAGTCATTAATAGACAAGGAAGGAGAGTAACCAGCAAGAATGCACTGGGCTTGAATGACACTTGCTACTTATGTAATGTAATGGCAAATGTTAATGTGACACTATGCTGGCTCCTTATATGTCAACTTGACACAAGCTGGAGTCATTTTGGAAGAGGGGACCTCAACTGAATGAACACCCTCATCAGAATGGCCTATAGACAAGCCTGTGCTGTGTTTTCTTGATTGATGGTTGGTGTGTAAAGGTAAGCAGTGCCATTCCTGGGCTGGTGGTCCCAGGTTAAACAAGAAAATAGGCTGAGCAAGCTATGAGGAGCAAGCAAGTCAGTAAGCAGCATTCTTCTGTGGTTTTGGTATGAGCTCCTGCCTCCAGGTTCCTTTCCTGAGTTCCTGCCCTGACTTCCCTCAACAGTGGATGGCAATCTGTGAAGAGAAATAAACCTTTTCCTCCCCAAATTGCTATTGGTTATGGCATTTTTATCATAGGGATAGAAACCCTAACTATGGCAGACACTTAACAGCAACGTGCACATTCCTTTCAAGTGTATGAGAACATTTGTCAAGTTACATTGTATTCTTAACACATGTCTCAGTGAATGCAAAGAGATTGAAACCCTAGACCTAGAAAACATTTTCTATGTTCACAGTAAGAGTAAATGGAAAATCAACATGAGAATCATGTTTGGAAACTTCTCATGTATTTACACCAATTAAATAACACATGACTAAATAAAGCATGGGTCAGATAAAAGTTTACATAGTATAATTGAAAGTACTTTGAACTTCATAATGAAATTTGTGAGATGTAGCTACAGCATTGGTTAGAGAGAATTGGTAGCAGTAAGTTCTTTCATCTGTAAGATTGTAAAAATCAGTGACATGGCCGGATGGTGGTGGCGCACACCTTTAATTCCATCACTCAGGGAGGCAGAGGCAGGTGGATCTCTGTGAGTTCCAGGCCAGCCCAGTCTACAGAGCAAAATCCAGGACAGCCAGAGCTACATAGAGAAACCCTGTCTTGAAAAAAACCAAACCCAAAACAAAACAAATAAACAACAACAACAACAAAAAAACAGTGCTACGCTCCCTGCTGTAAGAATATCAACAAAACAACATCAACAACAAGAAACAGTTATTTGAAGAGATCAAAGAAATTGAAAAAGCTATAACCAAACTGATGAAGAAACAGAGGGCAGATGAAGCTATCAGTTGTTAGTAACAACACTAAGACAGATTTATCATTACAGCCCATGCAGACAAGTAGGGGGACAAAGTGAGCAACTTTATGCAATCAATTTGCTAGTCATATGAAATTAACAACTTTTTAGAAGGTACAAATCCCAGAAGCTCACCACACGCTCAAATGATTTCAGTGGTAAATTCTGCAAAATCTTTAAAAGAGAAATAATATTCATTTTACACAAATTCTTTCTGGGAAAGGCAAGCTCTTCCTAAAATTCCCCTGGGAAACCAGAGTCACCCAAATGCCCCAACTACAGACAATGAAAAGTAAAATTTCTATTAACACAATCCTTAACAATATTTCTCTTACTGGTAGAGACAATGTATTTTTACAAAGTTTTAGTGAACCAAATACAATTAGAACTTTGCTCAGCAAGGTATAATTGTTTTAACATAAGGACATCAATGCAGTTTACTATATTATCATGAGGCTAATACACATGCATAAAAATTGTTTAACAAAGGTCAATAGTTATCCAAGAAAAACAAATAAAGTAACAGAAAAAATATCTCAGTAAATCTAGGTATAAAAGAAATTTCGTCTACCTAACAAAGGGTCCCTACAAATAAACAAAATAAAACAAAGCTAACAGCATTAGCTATAGATAACATAATTTTTCTTGGCAAAATACTCAATTTTTTACACTAAAATACACAAGGTCAAGATGTCCACTTTTTAACTTTCAATATTGTAAGTCCCTTCTAGTGCTATTAAAGAAGAAGATGGAAGGGTTTTTTACAAGCATCATAGGAAGATATAAAAAAATTCTTTTAAGAAAAGTGAATTATAAGAAAGACTATAAAGTGAATTTAGATGCATTTTAGGATATACAATCAATATGCAGAAACATCTATGTCATGAAAAATAAAAACATGGACATTTAAAGAAAAATGAAATGGAAAAACCCGGGAAGAAATTAGACAAAGTATGTATCAGACTTGTATGCAATAGCTAAAATATTTTGAAAGAAATTAAGTAACTAGGCATTCTCCCACGGTAACAAATCAGAAGTTTCAGTCTTGTTAACTTGTCAGTTTTCTTCATCCTATCCCAGCAGGCTTTGTTGATAGAAAATGACAAGAAGATTCTCAACCTCCATATAGAAATGCACTTCTCTGAAAATAGACTTAGAGATTTTAACACAAGCATGCACGAGCGTGCGCACGTGCGCGCACACACACACACACACACACACACACACACACACACACACACACACTCACCCTTGGAGGACTTAAACTACTTGAGTTAAAGTTAAAATTTATAGCAATCAGCATAGGTGTTCAGATTAAAACAGATGTGTACAGACAGTGTCTTGACTTCCATGGGGTTACATCATTGGTGTTACTTAAATGGAGTTACCAATAAAACCATAAAATAGCTAAACTGCAGATGCATGTACTGAATTTACATACTGAATATTGCAGTTTGGCTGCACAGCACACAGTATAGAGTGTCAGGTGTTCACCCTCAGGATTGTGTTGCTGGCTCCTGCCCATTCACAGATGAGAGAATTATACTACTCTTCAGGAGACTAGGAATAGATAGAATTATAGAAAATTGAAGGACAGTTCTACTGTAGGTGTATCATTTTGCAGCATTGTAAAACTAAGTCATTGTCCAGTTGGGGAATATATACATGAATCAATGGAAGAGACCATGGTACTCATATAGACCCAATTCATTTCCAATAAAAGAGCTAACTGATTTCAAGAATTATGTCAAAGTAATTCAAAGGAGGAAAGACCACCTTTACCATGAATGCAGAAACAACTGGATATCTATATATATAGAAAGTAAGAGAGAGAGCAAGAGAAATCAAGCATTGGTCTTCATCTCACACCAGCAGACTACATAACTACATAAAAGGGATAACTCTATGAAGCATTTATAGCAGGAAAACATTTTGAAGCTGGGCAAGAACATCACATGCCATCATCTAGCTACTTGGCAGGCTGATCTGGGTGGTGGTTTATTTCCAAGAGTTGGAGACCCTGCCTCTAAAACAGGCAGACAGACAAACCCAGGTCACAACACTGGGGACAAAGATATTTTTTAAATAGGGTAAAAAACCAAAACCCAATTAAATATAAAATAAAGCCAGGCAGTGGTGGCGCATGCCTTTAATCCCAGCATTCGGGAGGCAGAGGCAAGTGGATCTCTGTGATTTCAAGGCCCGCCTAGGCTAGTGAGTTCCAGGAAAGGTGCAAATCTACACAGAGAAACCCTGTCTTGAAAAACAAAACAAAAAACAAACAAACAAACAATACACACACACACACACACACACACACACACACACATATATAAAATTAAAACTTAAACAGATTTCATCAAAACGTAAGTTTGGCTCTTTAAAGGACAGTTAAAAATGAAAATAACAGATGGTAATATGTTTAATGTGTAACTTAATTATATATATATATATATATATATATATATATATATATATATATATACACACACACACACACATATATATGGCATTTTAAGCCTTTCCATTCAGAATATACAAAGAATTCATACCAGGCTAGAAAGAGATGAATAATTCTATAAAAAATAAGAGTTAAAAGATTTGAATGTTCTCACTAAAGACATACAAATGAAAGATTTTCAACCTCACTAGTTTTTAGTCAGTTTCAAACCATAATGAGAAAGAGCTCACACTGCTGGCATTCAAATGACTGACAATAAACGGATGTGTAAAGTCGACAAAAGCAATTGAACTGAAACCAGGAGATGTGTGCACTTGACTACATATAAATTATACCTCAATTCTAGTGTTTTCACAAAAAAAGGTTGTGTAATCACTGAGACGCTCAGTTTGAAAATGTTGCTTTTGCCTTTCGCCTTTGGAAGGACAACTTTTATCTTCATCATGTAAGCACATCCCAGTGGGTCTATGTAGTATTAATATTAATGTAACATTAATATTTAATCACATTAGGAATTATTATAAAAAGTAAAGAGAAAATGCTTGGCTGCATATGAATATATCTTCCTAGTTTCTTTGCTGATTTGGTAAATGTGGTTGCTAGATCTGGTATAAGTGAAATATTCTTAATTTTAATTGTGATTGTGAATATTTTTAGAATGTTCATGATCAATACAGAAGTCTACATACTGTTGATAGATAAAATATCCGTCTCTTTCATAAGGATGGAACAGCACTGATTTTCAATCCTTTTAATGGGATGAATAAGCTTATCTTTCAGGGGGGAAAAGGTTCAGTGCACATCACAGAAAACCCAATGTTCTGTGACTTATCCAATTACAACTTGAACATTTATTTTGTGTGCATCTCACAGAATAAGAAGGGCATGAGGCAGGAAGTCTAGGAGAAGTGAAATGACTTTATGATACCCAGAGTCTCTGATTTTTCTTTTTCCCAGTCAACCTGTGGATTTTTCCCCATGTCTCCTCATGGCTGAAGACTGCCTGCTCCACCTCTAGCTTCACATCAGTGTCCCTTGCATGATGAACAGAAAGGGCAAAGGACCATTAGTGTTTGTTACATTACTCCCAAGAGCTTTCTGACTTCCACTTATATTACCCAAGGAAGAAGCCTGTCACTGACCAAGCCCACCTGCCAGGGAGTCTGAAGCTTGATATTCTGGTTTGAACTGAGATCCTGATATTGAGGAGTTGCTGTGGAAACAATCCTTTTCTATACTATGAATATATATTACTCTCGTTGGTTAATAAAAAGCTGACAGGCTGGTAGCTTGGCAGGAAGTTAGGAAGGAAAGCCCAACTGAGAATGATGGGAAGAAGGAGGGCAGACTCAAGAGAGGCCAGCCAGCTGCCTAGCAAGCAAAAAAGTGTGAAAAATGAGGTAACAAGCCATGAGCCACATGGCAAAGCATAAATAGAAATATGGGTTAATTTAAGTGTAAGAGTTAGCTAGAAACAAGCCTGAGCTATTGACCGAGCATTTATAATTCATATTCAGCCTCTGACTATGTGATTTGGGACCAGGCTGTTGGGACAGGAAAGGTCTGTTTTTCAAGGAGTAACAGGAAACATGCTTCTGGTAAACTTCAGACTGTCTGTCACCATCTAGGGACCTTGATTTGGTTTGTTTTCTCTGCCAATTAAAGAGTTAAAAGGCAGAAAAAAATCTCAGTCACAGCAGGCAGCAACAGGTAACAAACTCTTACAAACAGGCACACACACACACACACACACACACACACACACACACACACACACAGAGCAAAGTGCATAGAGAAAGGCTCCCAGCAGAGCAGAGAGGGGCCAAAAAAATCCATATTTTTCCTTGAAAGGCTGGGGGTTTAAGTGTTTTGGGTGACATAAGACAGGTGCCTAATTCTAATTATGGATTGATCAGTTTAAATAAATGAAGCCAATAGGCCCACCACTATAGCATGAATCGCATGAATCTTAAATAGTCTTATTAATAAAAATCAGAGCCAGGTATTTGGGTGAATGCTGGAAGATCAGAGAAGCAGAACAAACCACAGCTACCTCACCTCGCCAGTTCCTCAGCTGATCCTGTTTCCTCAGACTGGAAGCCTCTGAGTCTTCATATCTGAATGGATCTCAGCTGAACTGCTGCTCGAAAGCCTGAAAGCTTAACCAGCCAAATGCTTCTAGTTTCTGGTCTTCACACCTTATATGTCTTTCCTTTCTACCATCACTCCCTGGGATTAAAGGCTCGCTTTCTGGGATTAAAGGCGTGAGTCACCATGCTTGGCTGTATCCTTGACCAGATGGATTTCTGCCTCTGGAATGCTAGAATTAAAGGTGTGAGTGCCACCATTTTCTAGCCTTTGTATCTAGTGGCTGTTCTGTCTCTGACCCCAGATAAGTGTATTAGGATGTACAATATTTGGGGGAACACAATACCACCATATCAGCTTCTGGTATACATGTTCAGGATCAGCCTTAAACATGTATAGTCAGCCTGGACCTGTCAGCCAGAAGGGGTTCTGTAGGCGGGAGATAATGCTCGGAAGGCCTTCGTCTCTGTTCAAGCGGGTGAGGAAAAAGCTGAAAATCTGCCATCTTAATTATTATCGATCTATGTTCCCTCTTCCTATTTGTCTGCCTGTCAGAGATCTGTCTAGTTCCTAGTATTCTGTGTCTGCTATTTTTCTCTGTTCCCTGTAACCAGTAAAAGGCCTAAGCTGACTGGACTATCTGTAGAGAGAATTTTAACCCAGTTATAGTTAGGGTTTTCATAGGCCTGGAGGATGATCAAATCATGCCTACCATGGACTTTACTTTCCCTTGATATTATCTCCCAACAGTTTTTGAGTTTTGGTTTTGCAGGGCCTCAGGCATGCTATATAGACACTCTCCAACTGACTAAGCTACACCCCTAGCCCTATTGGTATCAACTGCCAGGCCTCAGATGGAAAAGTCCTACACTGAGCATACAGACTGTATTCCTTCAGACTGACCCAACATTGGGTTATAACACATTAAATAAGAGAATTTTCTTTTTTTTCCCAAGAAGCATGTGACTGAGTTTAACTTTTTTACCTCAAGCTTTTAAATATCTCAGATTGTGACTTTCAAATTGGTAATTCATCACATAACTGCACAAACACAAATTACGTAATTTTGCATTATTTCAGTCATGTGGGAACGTGGTTAATGGCATCCTGGAATAGTCATCCAATGAGGGAATTTTAATCTAACATGATTGCCCATTTTATCTCAAAAATTAATTAAATTTGCCTGTCAATAGATTGCAAAGCAATTCATTTATTTTAAAGAGCATGAACATTATCTGAAGCAACTGTGCTTTTCTGAAGAAAAATACATATCTATCTAGAAGCCAGGAGGGACGCTGACACATTATTGCCATATGAATGAAGTGGAGATAAAAGAGAAACCCATCACTCTTGTGTAGTGTTCTGAGTTCCTTTGCTTTCTTTTCTTTTTTTTTTTCAAGGCTTGCAGAATTTTACTTTGATTGAATCTACATGATGTCAAGAAGCATCCAAATGCAAATTTAAAAAAGGTTTTCTTATCTTTTAAACATAGCTTTCATCTAACTGTACTCCAATTTTCTCTCCACAAGAAAAGCAATGCCCGTGTCTTAGCCACTGTGAAGAGATTTTCCTTCAAAGCTTGGGCGCCTTACCCAAATTGATTCTCCTGCAGAACAATACACAGCTTCACCATAAGCACAGTAAGATCGAGTTTTACTGCCTTCATTGTAAATTCTCTATCCTCCGGTTCAAAGGCAAAAGCAACTTCTCAACCAAAATGAGTTTGAAGCAGTTGTAGTGAAGAGGATATTAACTAAGACTAGGTGGGAAGTCAGCAAAAGACAGAAAATTAATACTTAATGCCCTCCTATACCAGGCCCCTTTCCATGTCTAGACCAAGTTCTGTCATTAACTAGGTTAACATTAACTAGATACTTAGAAAAGTGCCCTAGTCTTGTGTTCATCTTTTAAAAAGTGAGCATGTCCAACTCCTCATCCTCCCAATTAAAAGATGATGGAACAGCTCATTTTTATGCAAAGCCTGTTTTCAGACAGGGAGATGTGGCTATAACAATGAGCCCAAAGAACTATTCCCACTTGGATAGTTGGCTTTCTGAATACAATGCATATTCTTTAGGAAGAATCTGACTGGACTTCTCAAAGCAAAACAGCACCTTTGAGGTTGGCAGTCAGCCTTGACTAACACTGACATCCAGATATCAGTCTGTATAGACTCTCAGTAAAGACACAATACTCTCCCCAGTTCATGCACAAAATAAAGCTTGCCAATGGCTTGGGGTATACAGTTTGCTAGGTGGCTGATTTTTCCCATTATTTAGAATCTGTAGAAGAATATCTTTAAAAGACAGCTATTAACAATCTTCTATAAAGGATATTCTCATTGATATTAATTGTCCAAGGCTGAGCATTTACGAAATCTCAGAGATAAAATTCACCCTTGGGCCTGCTGGACTTTGAAGCCCATGATTTTCTTTCACTTGTCCAAGCCCGAGTCAGTTCCTAAGCCAGGAAATGTGCTGGCCTCTAAGGGATCATTGTTTCTATACCAGTGCCTTGGGCAGCACTTCAAAAGCAGCACGGAATATTTATAAAGTCCCAGGAAAGCACAATAAAGTAACCAATAAATTTTTAAAAAGTATTGAGGAAAACCTAACAATCACCTCCAATGGGAATTACAAAGAGCTATGGGTGTATTAACATTTGAATTGGTCTCGGGTGAAAGGTCAAATTTTGACAGACAAGATAATAGTGGATGGAGATGAGAAATACTAGAAAGGTCTAGGAAACATTGACGTGTAGGGCGTTGTAGCTGAACCGGGTAGTACTCAAAGAAAAAAGGGCAAAGCAAGACTTAATGTGTCCAATTATATCCTAAGCCCTCTGCTAGACTCTACAGTCAGTAGTTCCTGTGTGTGTGTGTGTGTGTGTGTGTGTGTGTGTGTGTGTGTGTGTGTGTTGTGCATATACAGATGCAGGTGTGCATACATGTATAGGCAGACACACATGGAAGTCAGAGGACAGCCTCAGGTGTTCTTCTCAGGAGTCTTCTTTATAATTTCTTGAAATGGGATCTTTCACCAGCCTGGAGCTCACCAATTAGGCTAGGTGGCTGACTAGTGAGCTCCAGGGATCCACTTGTCTCTGCCTCCTCAGTGCTGGGATGATAAACACATGTTGCCATACTCTGACTTTCATATGTGGGTTCTGGCAATCAGAGGCAGGTCTTCATGCTTGTGGCAAGCACTATAATGACAGAGTTATTTCCCTAGCCCTTTCTGCTGTCTTTTGTGTAGAAGTAGGCAGCTTCAAGATGAATAACATGTGTTTGAATGATATGACAGTGAGGACACATTGAGGATTTTTTGAGCAGGGTGTAACCATATTAGTGCAGGAATTTAGAGCAATTACCTTGTCAGGCTGCTGTGAAATACATTAATTGTAAAGGAGAAAATTGGAATGCAGGGAACCCCTTGAAACTAACTGGGACCTGAACCCATTAACTAAGCATCAGTGTTCTCCTGGACTCTACCACACAAAGAATACTTTGCATATTCTCATTTTTGTAATGGGAATCATTTGAACTGATAGCATTTTCTAAATGCTTATTTCTATACCAAAGCTTATGTTAAACGCCTAGTCGATATCTCCTTAGACATCACAGAGTAGATTCAACTGGCCTTCTTAGAAAAGAATGGAAGCTGAAGTTTAGATAGATTGGGAGTATATGTTGAAAACCCCAGCAGCTAAATGTTAGTGCTCAGCTCTGAATTCACCAACTGTTTTCTCAAATACTGCCATATTAACGAAGATTGGGCCAAGTAAAGAGGGACTTAGCCACTGGGGGAAATTTCCTACTCTTTCAGTCAAATCAAAATACTGCTTTCGGAGGCATGGATGGTACATCAGCCATGCACACTGCTAGGAACAATTCCAGCATTAATCAAGCCTCTGGGGATAGCTATCTAGACAGAGAGCCAGTAAAACAGAACTGCTAAAGCGTAATGTTTCCAAGTTCTTCTTCCAAAGGGTCCAGACAGAACTTCTCCGAGTCTAGGAAGCAGGGTTGATTGTATCAGGCAAGCAAATGAAATCAAGATATTCTGGATGAACCAGAGCAAACCAAGGATGCTTCTCTGCACCAGCAATGGAATAACATTGCACTAGGAAAGATGGTGTGGGAGTGTGTTGGAAGACTGGCTCACACAACTCCCTGATGCAAGGCTGTCTTTTTAGATAAGATCTAATCACCAAGTTCAATTTGCTGTTAAGGTGATTTGTAAAGAGCTGAGGATAATTTCAGCTGGACCCCAGTCTCAGTGCTAAATAGTCAGTGGCGTTACCTATAGTGCCAGATTATACCCATGGAAGCCACACTGTTCCCAACATGATTCCCTCACCCTGACAAGGTCTCTGATGACTTCAGTTGGTGTTATGGCACTCATCACTTTGGCAAATTCACCACAAGTCAGGTGTCTGGATGTTTAATAGCAAAGGCAAGCTCATCATTAGGGTAAACCTCAGTGGAATTTATTCCTACCACCCAAATGCACAGGAGGCTGATTTATATACATACGAGAATTCACTTATTAACTTCAAAACCTCAAACTCTTTTTAGAATGATTCAGAATATAAATTAATAGGATGCTGGTGGTGATGTGGAAGGAACATATGGTCTACATTTAAACAAACTGTCTGAGAACCTCATTTAGCTCAATGACCTTGAGTAACTCCTTTACAGCTTTGAGTGGCAGTTTTCTCTGAAGGGGAGATGATGCACCATAAGGTCAGTTGTTAGTTTGACCCTGGAATACTCAGCTCAAGGACACAAGGCACTGTGACAAGGTGGTAAGGCAGGCCTTGGAAATTACAGCTGAATGGTTCAAGATGTGGGATCCTGGAGAACTGGCCAACTATCTCTTTGGTAGTTGGACCACGACAATGTCAGAGGGACTTTCATTGCAGAAAACCCTAGCTTATAGTTTCTGTCACCCCCATGAAGAGAACTGTCAAGACTTTAAATCATGCTCAGATCAAATAGCATTTGGGCTCAATGTCTTGGTCCAGCATGATGCAGCATGGAATATGGAACAGAGAAATTGCAAATGGGGTTCTGAATACTGGGGCTTTCTGTATCAGGGAGTTGAGATCCCTAAGGTTCCTGATGCTCACCTAACAGTCCATTCCAGTTCCTGCTGTGTGCTGGAAATAAAGGGGTTATCCTTTTTGCTTATAGGCGTATCTAAGTCCAGGTAACTGCAGGTAAGTTGGGTAAGGCAAGGAAGTGAGGCAGGGCCTTTCTAAATCAAAGCCTGAATAAGAGGGAGGCTCTAAAGGGTTTAGGAAAGTAGCCCAGTCTCAGGAGACACACATCTTCCCAGTCCAGTGAAGTCATCTACTAGGCTGCTTGTATCTAGACCTAGACTCTACTTCCAATTCCTTGCATACTTAGAATGCTATGAATTCTCTTCTTGCTGTAATAGAGATGCCCCTATTGTCCTGTCTTTCCCATTTTGTTCCCCCCTCTCTCTCCCTCTCCCTCCCCTTCTTCTTTCAGCTTTCTTCCATGTTTGGAACATCTGTGTTCCAAATCACATATCATAGCAGCCAAGTTATGAACTCAATCTCTTTTCAGATTTGCAGCCCCATAAACATGCACCCTCAAAGTCAGAGTGAGTTTTATAAATGAGCCAGTGACACTGAGTTGTCACATAGCAGCAATGGGAAACATGAGTATGGTGGACGTCTACTATCCGCTCTCTAGAGACTTAACTGTTTTCCTTTTACCTCTCACTATTCTTTACACACCATTTCCATATCCTTTTGGTCACAAATCCCACAAATTGCTCATTTTTTCCAAACATATTAATTATAATTCCCTTTATTGCTATCCTTGCTCTCATAACATCTTTCTTAAAAGCAAATGTAGCTTTTTGAGGACCATTTCCTAAGAGAAATGATTATGTGTTTGGTGGTGAATACTGGGTCTTCAAGGACTCCATCTTTCCTGAATTGTTCTAAGCAAACACTAAACGTGTTCCCAGAACCATTTCTCCCATCATGACAGCAAAAGTCTCCATTAGTCCAAGCTTGCCTGTTGACAGACAAATTTCAGATTAATATTTCAATTAAGTTTCTATATTTGCATGACATTTAGGATGTCAGGCTGAAAATTTGGGTTTTATATGGCACTGCGTCTCATCAGCAATACTTTTTGAAATGAAATATTTATTAGAATGAGATTCCTTCTAGAATGAATTCCACAGGAGACCAGCATCCATTTTTATCTTGTCTTTTATCAGGTCATTGCTGAGGACAGTTATCTCTCCCTTCTGGTTCTCAGGGTGATCTTCATGTAAAGTTGGTGAGGTCCTGTACTCTGGAAGTTACTTCCCAGGAGTATTTGGTCAGTTGGTTGTTGTTACAAGTTCAAATGGAAGCACTTTTTACAGGTATTCAGAAAGATCACTTGTGATTGTACCATGTATAAAATAATACTCAGCTTAACCAATAAAGCCCATGCTAAATAGTCTGTTATCGTGAGGCATGAGAGGTCACCTCATCATGACAGTGACCTAATGCACCATTTTAGCATGATTGTTGCTTTGCTTGGTCATATTCACAAACTTGTTTTATAACTGAGTTAATTCAAGATATTAAAAACCAGGAAAAACGCCGGGCAGTGGTGGCGCACGCCTTTAATCCCAGCACTCGGGAGGCAGAGCCAGGCGGATCTCTGTGAGTTCGAGGCCAGCCTGGGCTACCAAGTGAGTCCCAGGAAAGGCGCAAAGCTACACAGAGAAACCCTGTCTCGAAAAACCAAAAAAAAAAAAAAAAAAAAAAAAAAAAACCAGGAAAAACAAGATGAAAATGAATAAAATAGTCACTATCCTAGGAAAAATGTAATATCTGATTATATAATATGTCCTGGAAATATAATGTAAGGTTTAATCCAACTATAGAAGCTTAGTAGAACAGTTAGTTTTTGGAGATTTTAAATATCTCAAACAATCTACATATGGTTTTATATTTGTATTCTCTGGATCTAGGAGATTTGTGCAGATCAAGTTGTCGTAGCATTATTTATGGAAAGATGAATATAAAATGGAACTGCTCAACCTTGTGAGTGACACTCAAAACATCTCCAGTCGGTGCTGCAGTGGTTCTGTCAGGGCAAAAGCAATTCTTTACTGTTGGCGCTTCAGTTCCATTGATGATTGACTGCTGGATAACATTATGAGACTGCTTACCCCTAAGATCCCCACACATTAAATAGAAGAAAGTATGAATTACTTGACAGTGGGTTATTGTAACCCAAGCCATGATGGGCCATTGAACATGATCAGTCGTGCATGTCTTTCCTTATCAATTTTCAACAGAGAAGTATTAGTAGTAGTAGTAGTAATAATAACAATAACAACGACAATATAATTTCACTCTAATCCACTGCATTATGGGAACTCCTCCAGAGAAGAAATGAACAAGGCAGGACCACTCTGTGGGCTGAGGCAGGGTACCAGCTAAGAGAATAAGGCTGCTTTGTGTCCGCCCTTGTGAAAAGGGACTAGGACGCCTATTCTATGAGTCCGTGACAGCCCAGAGTCCCTATACAGGTGTCATTACCCTGGGAACCAATATTGGACAGCCTCGGCACTGCCAGGAAAGAGTTCTTCTCAATGTCAGGTGGAGCCTGCCTCAACTGTCACCTCCTCCCCTTCTGCTCCTCCTCACCTCTCTCTTCTTTCTCCTTTCCTTCCTCCCCCTCCTTTTCGATTCCTCCTCTGCTTTCTCCTTTTTTTCTTCCTCTTCCTTCTCCTCCTCCTCTTAGTGTTTTGAGAAAGGATTTCATGGAGCTCAAGATGGCCTCAAACAACTCTCTATGTAGTAAAGGATGACCTTGAAAACTCCTTGATCCTCCTGTCTCTACCTCCCAAGTTCTGGGATGGCAGGCCTGTGTTCCCACACTGGTCTATGTGGTGCTGAGGACCAAACCCAGGGTTTCATGCATGCTAAGCAAACAACCAACTGAGCTTCGTCCCATCCCTGGTCTGATTCTCAATAAAGAAAGATGACACAGGCTGATGCAGGCCACCGGCTGTGTGAAGAGTTCTGAGAGAGATAGGCAGGAAGGAAAGAGGCCCAAGGGTTTCAGGGCCCCAAGCCCTGAGCTGAGCCCTTGGAGCTAGTCTCTCATCCTGTAGCGAGCTAGGGAGCAGCAGAAAAGCAGCATGCTTAGTAGAAAAACCACTGAGTTTGCTTCTGTCTGGGAAGCTAAGGTAGGTATGGAGGTCTAGTGTGACGTTGGTATTGTTGGATGATTTGCAAGCTCCTGCGCTGGACACTTCATGTCCAAGGAAACAAAGAGCTGAGTATGAGGCTCAGGAAGAGGCGGCCTTGTCCTCATCAGTGGAGTAATAACCGTTTTCAAGACCTGTTCTCTGCAGAGCGGGCTGGACACACAGACGAATTAATTCCCCCTGATCCCTTGCACCCCCCCCCCCCCCCCCCCCGCCTTTCTTTTTCTACCATGGCATCATTCATCAGGAAGGAACTAAACAGACACTGAGCCCGGGATCTTGGGCTTCCCAGTCTCAATAACTTTAAAAGAAGAAATAGGTTTCTTTCGAATCACCCTATCTTAGGCATTTATGTATGTGTACAGCAGCACAAGAGAGGCTAAAAAAGGTGCCCCCAATGCTCCTTTGAGTTCTCAAGAGTCTTTTCATACCCATGCTTCTCATTTAGAGGGCCTCGGAGGAGATGGAGGGCAGGCATTCCAGGGCCTGGAGTCTGAGTGGCAGATGGAAGTGTAGGAATCTAGGTCAGGGTTGTACCTGCAGACAACTCCACCTTCAACACAGCTGTTATTATGCGATCTTAATATGCTAAATAAATACATTGATAATAATTTAATGTAGAAAAAGCAAAAGGGGAGAGAGGAACTAGGGTACAATAGTAAAGGTGTGTGATTGTTTTGTTCTAATTTCTAAGGAAAGCAATGTATCTTCTCGTATCCCTAGATTGCACTTTCCTTCCTTCTTCCCTCCCTCTCTCCCTCCCTCCCTTCTTTCCTTCCTTTCCTTCTCTCTTTCTCTCTCCCTTTCTTTATTTTTTCTTTTGAGACAGAGTTTCTCTGTTTAGCCCTGGCTTTCCTGGAACTCACTCTGTAGACTAGGCTGGCCTCAAACTCAGAGATCTCCCTGTCTCTGCCTTCCGAGTGCTGAGATTAAAGGCGTGAGAACCATGACACCCGGCTGGATTGTATTAAGACCCTAGTGGACAGTAGTTAAATATGGAGTCTCTTTCTTACTGAAGTCAATATGTCCCAATTTTCTAGCTTGGGATGCAAAATAAAAACACACTGTTTTTTGATCAAGTTAAATGATGAACTCTCATCCTAGCTGTGGTGTGAGCAGCTCTCTTTTATGGTTTAGAGTCTCTACTTACACTAGTATATCTGCTACAATCTCAGGGTGATTTTTTTTTTTTTTTGGTTTTTCGAGACAGGGTTTCTCTGTGTAGCTTTGCGCCTTTCCTGGAACTCATTTGGTAGTCCAGGCTGGCCTCGAACTCACAGAGATCCGCCTGGCTCTGCCTCCCGAGTGCTGGGATTAAAGGCGTGCGCCACCACCGCCCAGCGATTTTTTTTTTTTTTTTTTTTAGCTCAAGTTAGCCCAAAGATAGTCCTGTTCACTATTCTATTTTTTCCCTCTATTTTCACAATGGAGACCACCATAACTCAGCTGGTACTGGCATCTGGATGGCTACATTGTCTGTTGAAATAAAATACGCTTCAAGCAGAGCACCTCCCCGTCAAGACTGACCTAGTAACCCAGGAGAATGGTGCAGAATTTGGTCTCCTTTGAAATGCATTATCGGCTAAAGCACTTCCTCACATAGAAATCTGGTATAACACGGGCTCGGCTGTACTAGTTTCCAGGGGGCTGCCATCAGCACTGCTACTAAGAGGCTTAAAACAACAGAAATGTGCAGACCCCCCCGGTTCTAGAGGCTGGATGTTTAAAGCAAGGGATTGGCTTTAGAGAATCTTCCTTCTTTGAAGCTGATAATCCTTCATATCTCTTAGCAAAGTGCATTTATCCACCTTAACGCTATCCGAAGCCTAACACTTCAAGCATTGGGTAGTTTGGATCCCTTCCTCTATGGAGTATTCCGTCTATCGATGGCCTGGAATCAAACTTGCTTTGTTGTTATTTAGGACTTTGAGTCTTAAAAAAAACACACAGACAAACACACACACGGGAGGGGGCATTATTTTCCCCCGCTGGTGTTTTAGTGTAAGCTGAGATTGAGACTCACATACCAAGTCCCTGGTCGGTGACTTCTTGGTTTTTACACCACAGACAGCTAAGCTGACTGTGCGTTTCACTGCTGCACGCCTGTTCTCTCCTGTCATGACTACCTGATCGCAGGAGACTCTCTCTCTCTCTGCGTAGTGTTACCTGCTTAACATATTTGTGTATCGATGGCTCTGCTCCTGTCTAATGTGTCCTTCCTCTGTGCTTATTAATTGACCCAGTAGCTCTTCACTAGTAATCTATGCACAAAAGTTGTCCCACTGTCACAAAGGAAACAAAGACAAGAGGCAAGCAGTCACTTCAGTATAAATTAAGTATCTGTAAGTGGCAGAAGAAAAATAAATAAAAGCATAGCCGAAATCTTAGGAAAGCCTTAGACTAGTCCCAGGAGGTAGAGAGTGAATTTAAAATTGAATTACCTGAGATCCTCAAAATCTCCCTAATCATTTCCTTCTTGGCATTCCCAGGACAGCACACAGGCCCCCAGCTTCTCTGTATCATTGTCTCCATTGATATATGAACTCAATGAAATTGGCTAATCAGTTTATGCCCAGTCTCTTCTCTGCATGTACTTCTTCAGGTTATAGTCATGTGTACAAAGTATGCCAGTGGAAATACAAGGGGTGATGGATAATTCAGTGAGGTCTACAGTCAGGATGGGAGTGATGACGTTCCCCTGCCTGCTCATCAATGAGATCAGAGATACAGGTTAGATCCATAGAGCAGCATGTTGTATGTGGGGTGGGAACAGAAGGCTCATACTCTCATTATCAGTGACATGGAGCTGTGAGGCAGAGTATAGTGGGCCATATCAATCCCCAGAAGGAAAACACCACACACCAGTTGCCAATCTTAATGGAGGACATTACAGACTTTCCCCTTCCTGTTCAGCAAATACTGTGTCCCCCCAGAAAACTGTGTGCATCAATGATAGGTCCAAGGGGGGAAGACTCTAAGCAGCTCCTCAATTTCTTATAAGATTCTTAGATCTATCAGGCTCCTACATCTGGCAGGAAGCTTTGCATAGACTCAGCTCCTGTATTATGTGTCTGGTGAGATGGCAAGTCAGGCAGATAATTTTTATTTTTCACAGATAGGCTGAAAAAAATCAACAGACGTGTAGGCTCCATGGCAAATCAGTTTCTGGAGGCTCGAGAGAGCTGCTTAGGACATATGGAGTGTCATATGCTCAGGATCAGCTTTGCTCTGCAGCTGTGGGACCCTGGAAGCAATCCAATCTGAGGGTTTTTTTCCCCAAGCATTGCTGGGTTGCTGCATCGAAGCAGAGCAAAGCATCCTGTCCTAGGAGAGATGAGGACACAGGCTGGGGCTGGGCTCTTTCCAACATTGCCTCCTTATATCTGCTTTCACATCCTTGTTACTTCATGCTGGAGAATTAAGCAAGAGGGAGAAGATATAAGTTTGCCGAGGTCACCTGTCTTTCCACAGAAGCCAGATGAAAGGTGAGGTCACAAAGAGAGAGGGAAGACTGGGTCAGACATGTGGAAGATGTTATGACAGTTTCCCAGAAAACAGAAATACATAACAATAGGTTTAGCTTAGTGAGTGATTGATGCCTGGGTGAGAAGGATGGTGAAGAACCACATTGAAGATACAAAGAAGTAAGCAGAAATAGACCAGAAAATGGGAATAAAGCCAGATGGTGAGAATCCACCAAACAGGCCACAAATAGTCCAGGTATTTTACGTTTAAAAGAATCCCACTAGAGTTAGACTGCATTCTCCCTTCTTCCTGATATTGGTTACTTCTCTTTTGTTTCAACCAATATATAAAAATATATAGTTCTTGAATATGGAAAACTTTGGTAAAACTAGTGCAAATTGATGAAAAGATTTAAATTTGTAATTACATAAAACTTGGAAAACATGTGCTCTTTATCGATATTTCTAAAAAGCTGATAGGGAGACAAAAATATGAATCTCTTCAGGATTGATTCATTTGTTGCAGAATTATGGTTAACAAACTAGCAGGAATCTTTAAGAATACTTGGAAACCCACTAGGCTGATGTACTAATTACTTGTCTTTTGGCTGTGACAAAAAAAAAAAATAGCTGACAAAGAAGCTTAAGAAAGGGAGGGTTTATTTTGTCTCATGATTTCAGGGTACAGTCTACCATGGTGGGGAAGGCACGCTGGCAGGAACCGGAGCAACTGGTCCATTGCATCTGCAGACAGG